>NW_021173319.1:6902-7900 GCF_002162155.2 Triticum dicoccoides
AAAATCTTCGCCTCGACATGTACATCATTTCATTCCATTGCATCATTTGCATTTGAGGTCATCTTGACGCCCAAAATGCTGTTAGAAGGAGGCTTCGTGAGTTAAATTGCAGATCCGTTAGTTCATCATGCACTTTTGTCATTTTTGCTATGTTTAATTCGTGCATGATATGCCTGTGCCCCTTTGGGATGTATTGTGAAGCATTTTGTCTTCTTTCCAGAGGTGCCACCCATGCATTTTTAGGATGTGTGTGTTGTCTTGTGCAAGCTTGCGAAGTAGGGTACCTGAGAATGCAGATTTCAGGGACTTAGTGATTTTCACTAAGTCTGGGATATTTTAGTTCATGATGCTATATGTCCAGCTTGTTTCCTAGCGATCCGTGCCTCTTTTGGGGATGATCAGTAAGGGAGTTTTGATATTTAAGTTATGCTCTGTCCATCCATGTCTTTGTTGGCATTTGTAGAGTGCTCTAGGTTGACTTAATCGAGCTCAACTTTTGCTTCGTTGTTAATCTGGGCAGATCGTCAACTTGTTTGCGATTTCGCCGATGCTACCGTTAGCGTTCCATGCATGCTATGCCTCCGTTCTTGCCATGAGTAGCTAGAACTTTGTGCCTTCTTGCTGGTTATATGCTTTCCTTTCCATGACTTGCACCGTAGTGAGTGCATCGAGCTCGTTTACATGCCTTCGCGAGTTATATTTCAGCATGTCTCAGTTTTCACTAAGTCTGAAAACTGATTGTGTCCGAGCGATGTTCGTGAGCTCGGTAGAGTATTTTGTGAACCCTTTTGGCCCCAGGTCACTTTGGGTGTTTTGTTAAGCTTGTTGAGTAGCTCCATTCCATGTTCTTACTTGTCATGTTCAGGTTTTGTATCATGTTGTTTTGCTGCTCCGAAGAGAGCATCGTGATCTGAAATTTCAGACTAGTGTTAATTTCACTAAGTCTGAAATCTGTTTTGCATTTGCGTTTTAGCCATGCTTGTTTGAACCTCTTAATG
>NW_021173320.1:0-1003 GCF_002162155.2 Triticum dicoccoides
CGAGTGGAGGCCACCGGATGGATGCTTCAGCTCGGCCATCTCGTGCAGCGCTGCCGACAGACTCCCCGCTTCATGCCGCCATGGTCTCCCGCTGCAACTTCTCCGATCCGAGACGCTCGTGAGACTTGGCCCATACCAAATAACTCACTCACGTAAGAGAAACCACGGCCTCTCGCCCGTCCCGTCCCGTCGCCCGAGACTTGAGCGACGGGACGGGACGGGACGGGCGAGAGGCCGTGGTTTCTCTTACGTGAGTGAGTTATTTGGTATGGGCTGGCGACGGAGCAGATCCAGGCGGCGACCACGCCAAGTCTCACGGGCGTCTCGGATCGGAGAAGCTGCAGCCGGAGACCATGGCGGCATGAAGCGGGGAGTCTGTCGGCGGCGCTGCACGAGATGGCCCAGCTAAAGCATCCATCCGGTGGCCTCCACTCGGTCAGGTCAGGTCAGTTGCTTGGATCGTTTGGTGTTTTTCTTTCTTCTTTTTTCCGATCAGATCAGATTGCAGTCGTTCCTTCAGCTTTTCTTTAGAGGGGAAGTCGTTCCTTCTGTTGGGGGTCTCCGATTCCTTTTTTTTTGGTTGGTGGTCAAAGAAAGTTTGGTTCGTTTCCTGATTCCACGCTTGCGGATCAGCGAGCAGTTTGTGTTATTAGACTCAGATTTGGCGAGACGTCACGCATGCAATCTATGGAAGCGAAGCCATCCACGCTTCATATGCATACTCAAATTTAACCCCGGATCGTGTAACGCTTTGAATCCTCGCACACCTCGTGAGCTGACTTGTCTGGATGCTATTGGTGTAGCTGGAGAGAAGCCTAAGGATGGTGAAGGGAGGAATTGTGGCAGGCAACGTGCAGGTGCTGGGGTTCAAGGAATGTCTGGCTTGAGAAACCCTCTCTTCTTTCTCGCCCTCGAGGTCGTACTTGTAGACGTCACATGTCGGAAATGTCGACTTCACATAGTATATGCAATTTGCATCGATGGATGGGAACTTGTGTGCATC
>NW_021173321.1:0-6229 GCF_002162155.2 Triticum dicoccoides
AGGGGGCGCACCCTCCTATCTCGTGGCCTCCTCGACGCTTCCCTGGCTTGCACTCCAAGTTCCCGGGAGATCTTCTGTTCCAAAAATAACTTTTCTGAAGGTTTCATTCCGTTTGGACTCCGTTTGATATTCCTTTTCTTTGAAATACTGAAATAGGCAAGAAAACAACAGTATGGGCTGGGCCTCCGGTTAATAGGTTAGTGCCAAAAATAATATAAAAGTGCTTAGTAAAGCCCATAATCATCCAAAACAGATAATATAATAGCATGAATGCTTCATAAATTATGGATACGTTGGAGACGTATCAGCATCCCCAAGCTTAATTCCTACTCGTCCTTGAGTAGGTAAATGAGAAAAGAAAGAATTTATGAAGTGTGAATGCTAGCAGGTGCACAAGTTTGATCAATGATAATTTCAATCACCTTTTCTAGCATGTTTATATGTCATAACAGTAGTTCATCTCATAAAAAATTTCATGATCAAGTAACAAGCTATTCACATGTTAAAGCATAGACCATAAACTTTCTTGAAAACTAGCAAACTTCATTCTTAGTCATCAAACAATTGCAATTCATCTTACTTTCAGGAAGGGTCTATGTCAGAGCTTTGATTTAGCAAACTCCACATACTCAACTATCATATAATCTTCTACAATTGCTAACATTCACGCAATACTTATGGTTATGAAGTTTTAATCGGACACTGAGAAAGATAGGGGCTTATAGTGTTGCCTCCCAACGTATTCACCTTTGGGTGATGTCAACAATAATAGTTCATGCTAACTTACATCCAATTGGATATATATATCAGGATCGTTCCAACACGAGGTGCTTGCCAAAGGATAAAATGAAAAAGGGAAAGGTGAAGATCACCTTGACTCTTGCATAAAGTAAAAGACATAAAGTAAAAGATAGGTCCTTCGCAGAGGGAAGCAGAGGTTGTCATGCGCTTTTATGGTTGGATGCACAAAATCTCAATGCAAAAGAATGTCACTTTATATTGCCACTTGTATATGGACCTTTATTATGCAGTCCATCGCTTTTATTGCTTCCATAACAAGATCGTATAAAGCTTATTTTCTTCACACTAATAGATATACATATTTAAAGAGCAATTATTATTGCATGCACCGATGACAACTTACTTGAAGGATCTTACTCAATCCATAGGTAGGTATGGTGGACTCTCATGGCAAAACTAGTTTAAGGGATATTTTGAAGCACAAGTAGTATCTCTACTTGGTGCAAGGAATTTTGGCTAGCATGAGGGGGAAAGGCAAGCTCAACATGTTTGAATGATCCATGACAATATACTTTAACTGAGATGTGAGAAAACATAACCCATTACGTTGTCTTCCTTGTCCAACATCAACTCTTTAGCATGTCATACTTAATGAGTGCTCACAATTATAAAAGATGTCTAAGATAGTATATTTATATGTAAAATCTCTCTTCCTTCAATATTCTTTCATGAATTTTTCAAATGACCAATACAATGCTTGCTAACCTTCAATAAATTTACAACCTCTACTTCTTAGATGTGAAGTCATTACTCCCCATGGGATAAGAAAATGAGACATATATCATTTCAGATTTATGACATTCAACTCATTCAACCATTTACTCATAGGATATAAGTGAAGCACACGAGTAAATGACAAACTACTCCAACAAGATATAAGTGAAGATCAATGAGTAGCTAAATAATTATGTAAATATGTGAAGACTCTCTCTTATTTAAGAATTTCAAATCTTGGTATTGTATTCATACAGCAAGCAAAGCAAAACAAAATGACACTGCAAGGATAGCACAACTTGTGTGAAGAAGCAAAAACTTAGGTTCAACCGATACTAACCGATAGTTGTTGAAGAAGAAAGGTGGGATGCCTACCGGGGCATCCCCAAGCTTAGCTGCTTGAGACTTCTTGGAATGTTATCTTGGGGTGCCTTGGGCATCCCCAAGCTTGAGCTTTTGTGTCTCCTTAATTCCTTTCATGTCACGGTTTCCTAAATCTCAAAAACCTCATCCAGACCAAACTCAACAAGAACTCGTGAGATAAGTTAGTATAAAACAATGCAAAAACCTTATCATTTTCTACTGTAACAAATCACTAAAATTATTATTCAACATTGAATACTAAATGTCTCTGCATATTTAATACTCCTATCCTAAAATAGAATAATTAAACAAGCAAGCATATGCAAACAATGCAAACATAACAGCAATCTGCCAAAACAGTATAGTCTGTAAAGAATGCAAGATTCATCATACTTCCATAACTCCAAAAATTATAAGAAAAATACTACGCTGTATAATATTTATCAGAGCTCAATATGAAAAAATATTTAACATTATATCACTCTCTGAATTTTATAGGGAATGTTTGCAACAGCAGTAAACTTTCTGTTTTCAAACAGAAACATGTATACTAGCAAAATAAGCATGGTAAAGGCTATCCTTGACATTTTTATGCAAAATATAGACGCAAAAGATTATTATAAATAACAGCAAGCAAAACAAAATAAAATAAAATGACGCTCCAAGCAAAACACATATCACGTGGTGAATAAAAATATAGCTCCAAGTAAAGTTACCGATGAACGAAGATGAAAGAGGGGATGCCTTCCTGGGCATCCCCAAGCTTAGTTGGTTGGTTGTCCTTGAATATTACCTTGGGGTGCCTTGGTAATCCCCAAGCTTAGGCTCTTACCACTCCTTATTCCATAGTACATCGGATCTTTACCCAAAACTTGAAAACTTCAACCACACAAAACTCAAAACAAAACTCGTAAGCTCCGTTAGTACAAGAAGACAAACCACCACTTTAAGGTACTGTAATGAACTCATTATTTATTCATATTTGTGTAATATCTAATGTATTCCAACTTCTCTATGGTTCATACCCTCCGATACTACTCATAGATTCATCAAAATAAGCAAACAACACATAGAAAACAGAATCTGTCAAAAACAGAACAGTCTGTAGTAATCTGTATGAAACATATACTTTTGGAACTCAAACAATTCTGAAATAAATTGGTGGTCCTGAGGAATTTGTCTATTAATCATATGCAAAAATAATCAACCTAAAAGCACTCTCCAGTAAAAAAAATGGCAGCTATTCTCGTGAGCGCTAAAGTTTCTGTTTTTTACAGCATGATCATAAGGACTTCACCCAAGTCTTCCCAAAGGTCCTACTTGGCACAAACACGAATTAAAACATAAAACCACATCTAACCAGAGGCTATATGAATTATTTATTATGAAACAGGAACAAAAAGCAAAGAACAAAAGTAAAGTTGGGTTGCCTCCCAACAAGCGCTATCGTTTAACGCCCCTAGCTAGGCATGATGATTTCAATGATGCTCACATAAAAGATAAGAATTAAAACATAAAGAGAGCATCATGAAGAATATGACTAGCACATTTAATTCTAACCCACTTCCTATTCATAGGGATTTTGTGAGCAAACAACTTATGGGAAAAATAATCAACTAGCATAGGAAAGCAAAATAGGCATAACTTCGAAACTTTAAGCACATAGAGAGCAAACTTGATATTATTGCCATTCCTACAAGAATATGTTCCTCCTTCATAATAATTTTCAGTAGCATCATGAATTAATTTAACAATATAACCAGCACCTAAAGCATTATTTTCATGATCTACAAGCATAGAATTTTTATTACTCTCCACATAATCAAATTTCTTCTCATGAATAATAGTGGGAGCAAACTCAACAAAATAACTATCATGTGAGGCATAATCCAATTGAAAACCAAAATCATGATGACAAGATTCATGGTTATCATTATTCTTTATAGCATACATGTCATCACAATAATCATCATAGATAGCAACTTTATTCTCATAATCAATTGGAACCTCTTCCGAAATAGTGGATTCATCACTAAATAAAGTCATGACCTCTCCAAATCCACTCTCATAATTATCACAATAAGATTCAACATCCTCCAAAATAGTGGGATCAATACTACCTAAAGTTGACACTCTTCCAAACCCACTTTCATCAATATAATCATCATAGGTAAGAGGCATGCTATCATCATAACAACTTTGCATATCAAAACTTGGGATGCTAAAAATATCATCTTCATTAAACGTAGCATCCCCAAGCTTGGGACAAACATTAATTTCAGCAAATAAATTCTCAAATATTTCATCCTCGTCAAACATAGCTTCCCCAAGCTTGGGCTCTTTCATATCACAAGCATAATCACTCTCATCATTAAAAATATGGATAGCACCAATAGTAAAGCAATTGTCATCTTCACAATGAGTAGTAGGAGCAACATCATTCGGGAGGGATACCTTTTTACCTTTGTTGCTCCTTATCTTCTTTTTCTTCTTCACATTATGTGTGGGTTCAACCCTTTTCTTTGAGATCCTTATTGATGAGATTGGTTGAATAGAAGACTCCTCCTCGATACCTGATTCATCATAAGAAATAATAGGAGGATAATGGGAAGTCTCTTCCCTTTCATTAGTATTCTCTTCATCTTCTATTTGTTTTATTTTCTTTATGTAATTGGCAATATAAGGATTTTCAATGCAATTCACCGCACAATACATATAAATTTCCTCTAGATCAATATCAAGCAATTTCTCAAGGGCAAATTCTGGAAGATTCTTAGTTAAACGTTTCAATTCTTCATAACCCAAAAGCAAACTAAGTTCATTATAATGCACAAGGGAAATCAAATCATCACAATTTTGGGACACGATTCGATCATGAAATAATTTGCATCGGAGATGTAAATGACCACGTTCATTGCATAGTTCACAAGTACGGCAAAGGAAATGTAAATTTTCAGCACTCACATTTAACTTTTCTTGCAACAATTTAGTTTCTAAATGCTTATGCTTCTTGCAATATCTATCTTCTCTATTTGGTGTGTTCATGCAAATATGCACTCCACAAAAGTTGACATGCTTATAAGAGACATTTTCATCATAACTAGTGCAATCATCATTAGTACTATGGATATTCAAAGAGTTCATACTAAACACATTGCAATCATGCTCATCATTCAAATATTTAGTATCAAGCATTTTATAGATTTCTTCTTCTAGCACTTGAGCAATTTCCCTTACCATCATTCTTACGAAAGATATTAAAAAGATGAAGCGTATGAGACAAACTTAACTCCATTTTTTTTATAGTTTTCTTTTATAAACTAAACTAGTGATAAAACAAGAAACAAAAAGATTCGATTGCAAGATCTAAAGATATACCTTCAAGCACTCACCTCCCCGACAACGGCGCCAGAAAATAGCTTGATGTCTACTACACAACCTTCTTCTTGTAGACGTTGTTGGGCCTGCAAGTGCACATGTTTGTAGGACAGTAGCAAATTTCCCTCAAGTGGATGACCTAAGGTTTATCAATCCGTGGGAGGCGTAGGATGAAGATGGTCTCTCTCAAGCAACCCTGCAACCAAATAACAAAGAGTCTCTTGTGTCCCCAACACACCCAATACAATGGTAAATTGTATAGGTGCACTAGTTCGGCGAAGAGATGGTGATACAAGTGCAATATGGATAGTAGATAAAGGTATTTGTAATCTGAAATTATAAAAACAGCAAGGTAACTAATGATAAAATTGAGCGTAAACGGTATTGCAATGCTAGGAAACAAGGCCTAAGGTTCATACTTTCACTAGTGCAAGTTCTCTCAACAATAATAACATAATTGGATCATATAACTATCCCTCAACATGCAACAAAGAGTCACTCCAAAGCCACTAATAGCGGAGAACAAACGAAGAGATTATGGTAGGGTACGTAACCACCTCAAAGTTATCCTTTTTGATCTACCAATTCAAGAGTCCGTAGTAAAATAACATGAAGCTTTTGTTTCCGTTCAATCTATCATAGAGTTCATACTAGAATAACACCTTAACACACATATCAACCAAAACCCTAATGTCACCTAGATACTCCATTGTCACCTCAAGTATCTGTGGGCATGATTATACGATATGCATCCCACAATCTCAGATTCATCTATTCAACCAACACAAAGTACTTCAAAGAGTGCCCCAAAGTTTCTACCGGAGAGTCAAGATGAAAACGTGTGCCAACCCCTATGCATAGATTCCCAAGGTCATGGAACCCACAAGTTGATCACCAAAACATACATCAAGTGGATCATGTGTATATCCCATTGTCACCACAGATAAGCACGGCAAGACATACATCAAGTGTT
>NW_021173321.1:6239-6771 GCF_002162155.2 Triticum dicoccoides
GATTGACTTTTTGTGGCTACAGAGGCTTGCGGCGGCGAAACTCCCAATCTATCTTCGTTTCGATGTTTTTAGGGTATATGGGATTATATAGGTGAAAGAAGTCGGTCGGGGGGTGCTCGAGGGGCCTAGGAGACAGGGGGCGCGCCCTATAGGAGGGGGGGCACCCTCCTATCTCGTGGCCTCCTCGACTCTTCCCTGGCTTGCACTCCAAGTTCCCGGGAGATCTTCTGTTCCAAAAATAACTTT
Source organism: Triticum dicoccoides (assembly GCF_002162155.2). Classification (NCBI taxonomy): domain Eukaryota; kingdom Viridiplantae; phylum Streptophyta; class Magnoliopsida; order Poales; family Poaceae; genus Triticum; species Triticum dicoccoides. The sequence continues at coordinate 6,486 of NW_021173321.1, forward strand.
TCCGAAGGTTTCATTCCGTTTGAACTCCGTTTGATATTCCTTTTCTTCGAAATACTGAAATAGGCAAGAAAACAGCAATATGGGATGGGCCTCCGGTTAATAGGTTAGTCCCAAAAATAATATAAAAGTGCTTAGTAAAGCCCATAATCATCCAAAACAGATAATATAATAGCATGAATGCTTCATAAATTATAGATAGGTTGGAGACGTATCAATAATCCTGATAAAACCCTATTCAACATGATAACGGGAGACACGTTGGATCAATGTGAATACTTTAGGGATT
>NW_021173321.1:7612-10837 GCF_002162155.2 Triticum dicoccoides
TCGCTTGACACAAAAAGGGAAACTTTTATGGGATCAAATTGATACGTTGCATTGGTATGCTTGGAATTTATGCGAGAGATATGATTTTACTTGTTGCTCTAGGATGAATGCTCCACACCTTCCCTTTTCATGCAAATTTAATGATAATGAAACCTTGGCTTCTTATGCTAATGGTAGATATGATTGTTATGATGTCGAACGAATAGAATAATTTGTTGCTTTTAAGGGTGCTTATGAAATTGAATCTTTTTTTTAAAGTATAAAGCCTTTGATGATGATGTTTATAGACCTGGAAATTTTGCCATCCTTAAATATTTCTATGATAACTAGAAATACAATTCCGATATTGATGTATTTATTGAGAAAGTCTCCGCTGTCCAAGAAGAGACTAATATTTTGCAGGAGTCTATGGAAGAAGAAATTGATGAAATTGTGAGTTATTTGGATGAAAAAGATGATAAGAAGAGCAAAGAACAAAAGGAGGAAGAGCGGATTAGCTACCCGTGCCCACCTTCTAATGAGAGTAACTCTTCAATTCATACATTGTTTAATTTCCCTTCATTCTTACCGAAGGATGAATGCTATGATGATTGCTATGATCCCGTTGATTCTTTTGAAATATCCCTTTTTGATGAACTTGATGCTTGTGGCCATGATGCCAATATAAATTATGCTTATGGAGATGAACTTGCTATAGTTCCTTATATTAAGAATGAAATTGTTGCTATTGCACCCGCACATGATAGTCCTATTATCTTTTTGAATTCTCCAAACTACACTATATCAGAGAAGTTTGTTCTTATTAAGGATTATATTGATGGGTTGCCTTTTACCGTTGCACATGATAATTTTGATGAATGTAATATGAATGTGCTTTCTGCTCCTACTTGTAATTATATGAGAGAGGAACTACATCTCCACCTCTTTATGTTTCCAACACGATAAAATTGCAAGAAACTGCTTATGCTATGTATTGGTCTTTACTTGATGTGCATGAATTGTTCTTGTATGACATGCCGATGCATAGGAAGAGAGTTAGACTTTGTAATTGCATGATATATGTTGCTTTGTGCTCACTTAAATGCCAAATCATTGCTAATTAAAATTGGCTTTGATATACCTTGGGATCCGTGTGGAGTCATTACTTGAGCACTTTATGCCTAGCTTAATGGCTTTAAAGAAAGCGCTGCCAAGGAGACAACCCAGAAGTTTTAGAGAGTCATCTATTTCTATTGAGTGCTTTTATAAAGTTTAAAAACAAAAAAAAATATAGAGGGGAACTTAAAACTTCACAAAAAGGAAAGTGAAAGTGAGAGAGACGAGCATTGTTGAAGTGGGGGAGCTGCTTGAACTTTGTTCATGCCCATGGAAACTTGGTGAATCTCAACTACAAAACTATTCAACAAAAATAATTATCCCCTTGTACAAATAATTTGTATTGTAAAATTATTGTGCCAAGGTTTGCCTTTAGGATGATTAGATTGCTTGTTGGTATGTGCGGTGCAGAAACAGAAACTTTGGCTGTAGCGTGTGAATTTTCATTTTTTACTAGAACGTCAAAAGGTTCTGAAACTTTTTGCAGACTATTCCTATACAAATTGTTTATTTCTTCCTAATTTTTCAGAATTGTTGGAGTACCAAAAGTATGGTAGACGTTCAGATTTCTACAGACTGTCCTGTTTAAGACAGATTCTGTTTTTTATGCATTGTTTTGCTTGTTTTGATGAAACTATCGATTCTATCGGTTGTATAAGCCATGGAAAAGTTATATTATAGTAGCTACAATGAAAAAATAAAATATTATTTGGTTTTAAACAGTACTTAGAGTAGTGATTTTCTTTATTATACTAATGAATCTTACTGAGCTTTCTGTTGAGTTTTATGTGGATGAAGTGATCAAAGATCGAGGAGGACTCGATATGAGGAGGAGGAGGAGAGGCAAGAGCTCAAGCTTAGGGATGCCCAAGGAACCCCAAGTAAATATCCAAAGGAGACTCAAGCGCCTAACCTTGGGGATGCCCCAGAAGGCATCCCATCTTTCTTCAACAAGTATCGATATGTTTTCGTTCTCATTTCGTTCATGTGATATGTGTAAATCTTGGAGCGTCTTTTGTGCTTAGTTATCATTTTTCTTTTATGCACGTGCTGGTATGAGATAGTCCATGGTCGATTTATAGAATGCTCATTGCACTTCACTTATATCTTTTGAGTATGGCTTTATAGAACGCTTGATGTGCTTCACTTATATCATTTGAAGTTTGGATTGTCTATTTCTCTTCACATGGAAAACCGTTATCTATAGAATGCTCTTTTGCTTCACTTATATTTGCTAGAGCATGGTATTTTGTAGAAAGAGTTAAACTCTTGTGCTTCACTTATATCTATTTAGAGAGTTGACATGAATTGTCAATTGCATGGTTAGTCATGAAATCCTACATAAAACTTATGGATCACTGAATATGATATGTTTGATTCCTTGCAATAGTTTTGCGATATAGAGATGATAATATGTGGGGGAGGTACTAGTAAAAAGTTGTGGTTAGTAAGAATATTGGTGTTAAGGTTTGTGATTCCTGAAGCATGCACGTATAGTCTCTCGTTACGCTATGAAGTTGGAGCATGATTTATTATTGATTGTATTCCTTATGAGTGGCGGTCGGGGACGAGCGATGGTCTTTTCCTACCAATCTATCCCCCTAGGGGCATTCTTAGTAGTACTTTGCTTCGAGGGCTAATAAACTTTTGCAATAAGTATATGAGTTCTTTATGACTAATGTGAGTCCATGGATTATACATACTCTTACCTTTCCGCAATATGCTAGCCTCTATGGTACCATGCATTGCCCTTTCTCACCTCGAGATGTGGTGCAGACTTTGCAGGTGCATCCAAACCTCGTGATATGATACGCTCTGTCACACATAAGCCTTATTATATCTTCCTCAAAACAGCCACCATACCTACCTATTATGGCCTTTCCATAGCCATTCCGATATATATTTCCATGCAACTTCCACCGCCTCCGTTTTGATGACTTGAGCATTCGTTTTCATATTGCTTTGCATGATCGTAAGATAGCTAGCATGATATTTCGATGGCTTGTCCGTTTTTTGATATCGTTGTTATGCTAGATCATTGCATATCCTGGTACACTGCGAGAGGCATTCATAGAGTCATATTTTCTTCTAGGTATCGAGTTGTAATTTTCATTTCTTTTGAGTTTTTTT
>NW_021173322.1:0-1563 GCF_002162155.2 Triticum dicoccoides
TATGGAGCTATGCGCCCAGCGGGCCATGTCACTACTTGGGCTGAATTCAGCGAGGCTTTCCGTGAACATCACATTCCGGAGGGTCTCATGGACCGTAAACGTGAAGAATTTTGCAGTTTCACCCAAGGCCGACTTTCTGTGGATGCTTACAGCAGGGAGTTTGGTAATCTCGCACGATATGCAACCGAGGAAGTGTCTACCGATGCCAAGAAGCAAGCAAGGTTCCGTAAGGGCCTTAGTCCTGAGCTTCGCCGCGACCTCCGTCTGCATGAGTGCACATCTTTTTCGAAACTTGTCAACAAAGCCATCAGTGCTGAAACTGGTCAGACTGACTATGACGCAACACGCAAGCATGGACGTGACATGGGTTCCTCATCCGGTGCTGGTCCTCAGAAGCGCCGCGTGTGGGTACCCAACACCGCCCTGCCACCCAGGGTTACACCGAGGCCATCCTTCCAGGCGCCTCGCCCTGTACAACAGTCTGCTCCAGCCAAGCCCTATGGGGGTCCAATTAACAATGCTCCTCCACGTACCAGTTCCGTGACTTGTTTCAAGTGTGGGGAATCTGGTCACTATATGCGTGAGTGTCCCCAGACCAACCCAAATCAATCTGCTAAAGCTGTTGGCCGTGGCAAGCCGACAGGAAAAATATTCCACGCCAAGCCGGTCACCGCTTCACGTGGCCATGTCAACTGTATCTCTGCCGAAGAAGCTCAAGAGGATCCCAACGTCGTTCTCGGTACGCTTCTTGTTAATTGCCACCCGGCATCTGTCCTTTTCGATACAGGAGCCTCTCATTCCTTTATATCTGAAAATTATGCTCGTTTGCATAACGTTGCATTCTGTGACATGCCATCCACTATGGAAATCTCTACCCCTGGGTCTAGATGGCAGACCTCTAGGGTAAGCTATGGAAATGAAATCCAAGTCGACAGACTTGTTTTCCTCGCGTCTTTGATAGCCCTTAAATCTTCAGATATTAATATCATTTTGGGTATGGACTGGATGTCGGCTCATCATGCCCAAATCGATTGCTTCTCTAGGACTGTTCAACTCACCCATCCTTCGGGAAAGATAGTCAATGTCTTGACCCGAATAGCTAAGCGACAATTATATTTTCTTAACGCCAGCCCTTTGCCAGACCTTGAGGACGTTCCGGTAGTCCGTGACTTCCCGGATGTCTTTCCAGAGGAATTGCCAGGTGTTCCACCTGACAGGGATGTTGAGTTTGTAATAGACCTCATTCCAGGAACCGTTCCGATTGCTAGAAGACCTTATAAGATGGCACCCCTAGAACTAGCCGAGCTTAAGAAACAACTCGATGAGTCCTTGAAAAAGGGTTTCATCCGACCTAGCTCTTCTCCGTGGGCTTGCCCCGTCCTATTCGTCAAGAAGAAGGATGGTACGGACCGGATGGTTGTAGATTACCGACCTGTCAACTTGGTCACAATCAAGAACAAATACCCGCTTCCCAGGATCAACGACCTGTATGATCAGCTCGCTGGATCCTCAGTCTTCTCCAAGATGGATTTGAGGTTGGGCTACCATCAAATCAAAATCAGA
>NW_021173323.1:0-637 GCF_002162155.2 Triticum dicoccoides
GAAGCTCACCGCTGTCGATTCGCCGCCTCCGACGCCTCCCCGAGCTCCCCGAGGCCACCGTCGCAACCCCTGTGAGCTCCGCCACCGTTTCCCCCTCTTTCCCTCTTTGTTTGGTTGCCGTAGCCGTCACCCCCTTGATGACCGAAACCCGCCGCCGTCTGTGATCGCCGCCGACGTGCCTCCGGCCACCTAGTGGCCCGGCTGTCGTGCTCAGCTTCCTCCCCGCGCTGCCTAGAGCACGTAGGTGCCTCGCACGAGCCTCCCCGGCCACCGTAGCGTCGACCCCGAGCACGCCCGAGCTCCGGCGACCGCCACGGTCAATGCCGGTGACGACTCCGGCCATCCTAGGCCCAGCCGCCGCCACTACTCAACGCGGACGAGTGCCTGCGTCACGTAGACGACCTCCGCCGGCCATTTGGTCGCCGGAGGAGGGAAACCGCACCCCTCCGCCGTCTCTGGCTCCGCCGGCGACGAGTCGCGGGTCAACTCCGGCGAGTTGACCCAGGTTTGACCTTCCCCGTGTGTCACTGACGTGTGGGCCACCCCCCCTGACATTTTAGTTAGTATTAGTTTAACACTAATTAACCTAGGTTAGTTAGCTGATTAGTCACTGACCAGTGGGCCCCGACCCCCCCCC
>NW_021173324.1:0-1289 GCF_002162155.2 Triticum dicoccoides
ATGCATGTGTGTCATTGATAAAATATGCATGTGTGTTGTTCATTGTTTAATTTCTATTGTTTATAGCTAGTTAGTTTAACAAATGCATGATGGTTAATTATATATTTTATATTATAATAATGCAGATGAATCGGCAATGGATGTACGGTAACCGACTATCCCGCGAGTTCACTACGGGTTTGAAAGATTTCCTCGTAGTGGCTAATGCGAACAAGCAGAAGGGTTTTGTTATCTGTCCATGTGTTGACTGTAAGAATCAGAAGGGTTACTCTTCCTCAAGAGAAGTTCACCTGCACCTGCTTCGGCACGGTTTCATGCCAAGCTATAATTGTTGGACCAAGCATGGAGAAAGAGGGGTTATAATGGAAGAAGATGAAGAAGGGGATGATTTCATCGATGAAAGCTATCTTGCTCATTTCGGTGATACTTTCATGAAGGATGCTGAAGGTGAAGGGGAAGGTGAAGGGGAAGGTGAAGGTGAAGAAGAGGCACGTGATGAGACCGTTGATGATCTTGGTCGGACCATTGCTGATGCACGGAGGCGCTGCGAAACTGAAAAGGAGAGGGAGAATTTGGATCGCATGTTAGAGGATCACAGAAAGTCGTTGTACCCCGGATGCGATGATGGTCTGAAAAAGCTGGGCTGCACACTGGATTTGCTGAAATGGAAGGCACAGGCAGGTGTAGCTGACTCGGCATTTGAAAACTTGCTGAAAATGTTGAAGAATATGTTTCCAAAGAATAACGAGTTGCCCACCAGTACGTACGAAGCAAAGAAGGTTGTGTGCCCTCCAGGTTTAGAGGTTCCGAAGATACATGCATGCATCAACGACTGCATCCTCTACCGCGGTGAATACGAGAATTTGAATGAATGCCCGGTATGCACTGCATTGCGTTATAAGATCAGAGGCGATGACCCTGGTGACGATGTTGAGGGCGAGAAACCCAGGAAGAGGGTTCCCGCCAAGGTGATGTGGTATGCTCCTATAATACCACGGTTGAAACGTCTGTTCAGGAACAAAGAGCATGCCAAGTTGTTGCGATGGCACAAAGAGGACCGTAAGTCGGACGGGGAGTTGAGACACACCGCAGATGGAACGCAATGGAGAAAGATCGACAGAGAGTTCAAAGATTTTGCAGCTGACGCAAGGAACATAAGATTTGGTCTAAGTACAGATGGCATGAATCCTTTTGGCGAGCAGAGCTCCAGCCATAGCACCTGGCCCGTGACTCTATGCATCTACAACCTTCCTCCTTGGTTGTGCATGAAGCGGAAGTTCATTATGATG
>NW_021173325.1:0-2761 GCF_002162155.2 Triticum dicoccoides
CTTTCTACTGATCGCATAATCGCTACTATCAACTTTCAACTATATTTTCTCTAGGAACATATCTAAAACAGTAGAACTAAAGCGCGAGCTACGACATAATTTGCAAAAGGTCTTTTGACTATGTTCAGGATAATTAAGTTCATCTTATGAACTCCCACTCAGATAGACATCCCTCTGGTCATCTAAGTGATTACATGATCCAAGTCAACTAGGCCGTGTCCGATCATCACGTGAGACGGACTAGTCATCATCGGTGAACATCTTCATGTTGATCGTATCTACTATACGACTCATGCTCGACCTTTCGGTCTCCGTGTTCCGAGGCCATGTCTGTACATGCTAGGCTCGTCAAGTTAACCCTAAGTGTTTTCGCTGTGTAAAACTGTCTTACACCCGTTGTATGTGAACGTAAGAATCCATCACACCCGATCATCACGTGGTGCTTAGAAGCGACGAACTGTAGCAACGGTGCACAGTTAGGGGAGAACACTTCTTGAAATTGTTGTAAGGGATCATCTTATTTACTACAATCGTTCTAAGCAAACAAGATGCATAAACATGATAAACATCACATGCAATCAAATAGAGTAGTGACATGATATGGCCAATATCATATAGCTCCTTTGATCTTCATCTTCGGGGCTCCATGATCATCTTGTCACCGGCATGACACCATGATCTCCATCATCATGATCTCCATCATCGTGTCTTCATGAAGTTGTCACACCAACGACTACTTCTACTTCTATGACTAACGCGTTTAGCAATAAAGTAAAGTAGTTTACATGGCGTTCTTCAATGACACGTAGGTCATACAATAAATAAAGACAACTCCTATGGCTCCTGCCGGTTGTCATACTCATCGACATGCAAGTCGGGAATCCTATTACAAGAACATGATCAATCTCATACATCACATATCATTCATCACATTCTTCTTGGCCATATCACATCACATAGCATACCCTGCAAAAACAAGTTAGACGTCCTCTAATTGTTGTTGCATGTTTTACGTGGCTGCTATGGGTTTCTAGCAAGAACGTTTCTTACCTACGCAAGACCACAACGTGATATGCCAATTGCTATTTACCCTTCATAAGGACCCTTTTCATCGAATCCGTTCCGACTAAAGTGGGAGAGACTGGCACCCGCTAGCCACCTTATGCACCAAGTGCATGTCAATCGGTGGAACCTGTCTCACGTAAGAGTACGTGTAAGGTCGGTCCGGGCCGCTTCATCCCACAATACCGTCGAAACAAGATTGGACTAGTAACGGTAAGCATATTGAACAACATCAACGCCCACAACTACTTTGTGTTCTACTCGTGCAAAGAATCTACGCAATAGACCTAGCTCATGATGCCACTGTTGGGGAACGTAGCAGAAATTCAAAATTTTCCTACGTGTCACCAAGATCTATCTATGGAGAAACCAGCTACGAGTAGAAGGATAGTGCATCTACATACCCTTGTAGATCGCTAAGCGGAAGCGTTCAAGTGAACGGGGTTGATGGAGTCGTACTCGTCGTGATTCAAATCACCGATGATCAAGTGCCGAACGGACGGCACCTCCGCGTTCAACACACGTACAGCCCGGTGACGTCTCCCATGCCTTGATCTAGCAAGGAGAGAGGGAGAGGTTGAGGAAGACTCCATCCAACAGCAGCACAACGGCGTGGTGGTGATGGAGGAGCGTGGCAATCCAGCAGGGCTTCGCCAAGCACCACGGGAGAGGAGGAGTAGGGAGAGAGGTAGGGCTGCACCAAGAGGGAGAGAACTCATGTGTATGGCAGCCCCAAACCTCAACTATATATAGGGGGAAGGGGGGGCTGCGCCCCCTTTAGGGTTTCCCACCCCCAAGGGGTGCGGCCAGCCCTAGATGGCAAAGGGGAGGCGGCCAAAGGGGGGAAGGAGAGGGAGGCGCACCAATATGGGCCTTAAGGCCCATCTGGACTAGGGTTTGCCCCCTCCCACTCTCCCTTGCGCCTTGGCCCCCTTGTGGGGGGCGCACCAGCCCTCCTAGGGGCTGGTCCCCTCCCACACTTGGCCCACGCAACCTTCTGGGGCAGGTGGCCCTACTTGGTGGACCCCCGGGACCCTCCCGGTGGTCCCGGTACAATACCGATATCACCCGAAACTTTTCCGGTGACCAAAACAGGACTTCCCATATATAAATCTTTACCTCCGGACCATTCCGGAACTCCTCGTGACGTCCGGGATCTCATCCGGGACTCCGAACAACATTCGGTAACCACATACAAGCTTCCTTTATAACCCTAGCGTCATCGAACCTTAAGTGTGTAGACCCTACGGGTTCGGGAGACATGCAGACATGACCGAGACGTTCTCCGGTCAATAACCAACAGCGGGATCTGGATACCCATGATGGCTCCCACATGTTCCACGTTGATCTCATCGGATGAACCACGATGTCAAGGACTTAATCAATCCCGTATTCAATTCCCTTTGTCTATCGGTATGTTACTTGCCCGAGACTCGATCGTCGGTATCCAATACCTTGTTCAATCTCGTTACCGGCAAGTCACTTTACTCGTTCCGTAACACATCATCCCGTGATCAACTCCTTGGTCACATTGCGCATATGATGATGTCCTACCGAGTGGGCCCAGAGATACCTCTCCGTTTACACGGAGTGACAAATCCCAGTCTTGATCCGCATAAAACAATAGATACTTTCGGAGATACCTGTAGTGCACCTTTATAGTCACCCAGTTACGTTGTGACGTTTGATACACCCAAAG
>NW_021173326.1:0-2065 GCF_002162155.2 Triticum dicoccoides
AGCAGCCCTTTGTTCCTAAATACGTAAGCCAACTCGCCGGACGTCCACGTCGCGCTGCTCGTCACTGCCGGCCGCCGCCCTCGTTGCTGCCGGCTGACTCCTGTCGGTTCCATAGGACGCCGCCCCCGTTGGAGGTGGTCGCCGTCGCATCCCCGTCCTCGCCAGTTCCTCGCCTCCACTCGTAGCAAAACGATGCCGTCGTAACAAAACGCCCGACGTATCTGTCGTTGCAGCACCTAGCCGCCGCCGTCGTAGCACGCCCGTCGCCGCACCAACATGCCTCCGGCCGCAGCTCAGTGTCGCCACCTGCACCCAGTGGAAGCTTTTTCTCATGCTGGTTGAAGCTTTTCCTCATGCCGGTTGAAGCTTTTTTCTACCCGTCGACGCGCTTGCAGGGTCAAACGAACGACGGCTGCCAATGAACTCCATTTAAATGGATGTACCAAAATTCTCGCAGGGTTTAGCAAAAAGCAGCAACGGCTGCAGCAAAAAATGTCGTCGCCGCCGTCCTGGCTCCTGGGTTGCATCTCCACCATTAATTAATGTAGCAAATTTCTTCGTGGTGGTAGCAAAATCCGATTATGGTTGCAGCAAATAACCGTCTCCGTTCGTCGCAGGTTGTTGCTCCGCCGTTAGTGGATGTAGCAAAAAATGTTGCTCGTACCAGCATGTCGCGATGCTGGTTCCAGCATGCAACGACCGCGGCCACAGCATGCAACACCCCGCTGCCCTCGAGCTTGCAGCTCCCTGATGGTGTGGGCATGGCTATGGTCGCCACGGTTGCATCACCGACAAAAACGGATGCACCTTCGCGGGGCTGCGCTTGCAGCTTTTTCCCCACCTCCGTCGGAGCTTCAACCAGCACTGGTGAACATGAATCTTGAAGACGACATGGGGAAGAAGATAAATATGAAGGCTGAGAAGAAAAAAGGGTCATGGGCCAAAGGCACGTGGTGGGCCAAAGAGGAAAATTAAGCGAACGACCCGAAGACGTGTGTGCGCTGGATTCCTGTGCGAACGAGTGGAGCGTGTGCGGCTGGCCAAAGCTTCGGCCGGCGCGCCATTGTCAAACATTTCCCTATTTTATTTCGGGTGAGAGCTGTTTGCCCCGACATACACAAAATTGTTGGTCCCTTCAGTAGTATTCCTAAGCTCACTTTCTGTTTTTCTCAGAGAGGATTGGGGGTAAATCAGGCTTACGCAGTAGGGAAATGCCTGTTGGTTCCTGGGGACATATGTCCTTGGAATCTCACCATTCATTACCCTCCCGATCTCCCCCTCTCCTATCAGTATTCTGACTTTCCCTCCTATATTCTGCCACACCTACATTTTATCTATTCGTATTTAATTGGTGTCGTCCTGTACTTCTGACTCGGGCCCGCATCGCATTAAACCAGTGTCTCATCTACCAACTGCCAAATCCTCTTACACTCTGTACCTGTATCCTTTACTTTTGGCTTCAACTCGCTGTACCTCCAGATTTTGCACTTCACGCCCGCGTCAAGAATTGAAGATCAACACTTCGGCACTCCGGTGCTTTTATGGAGATTACTGAAACTAAAATCCTTGTTTCCAGTACTGGACACTCAACTGTTCCTACACTAAACATTACTGAACTTATCATCTTAAATCTACCCGTATAAAAAGTTTTGACAAGGAAAAACTGACATCAACTTCAGGGCAAAACAACAACTTTTCAAACACAAAAGTGTGAATAGTAACTTTTATATTGTGTTGATATTAATTTTTTCCCAACAAAAAATACCATGAAAGTTCTTCCTTGCCCAGACTTTTTATACGAGTACAACAGAAGGTCAAGTTTATAAAATACAAAATTAAATTTGTTGACTTTTTGGCAATTACTGTTTTTATATAGGGTGTATATGCACCTGATATGAAAAAATAGTAATCACGAAAAAGTCAAAAAATTCTAATACTTTTTTTAAAATATACATGACCTTCTTTTGTAGTTGTACAAAAAATTTGATGAAGGAAAAGCTCCCATTGATTTCTGGGTGAAGAAGATAAAAATTCAAGGAAAAAAGTGTGAATAGTAACTTCTAGT
>NW_021173327.1:0-1714 GCF_002162155.2 Triticum dicoccoides
ACCATAGACGGTGTGGAGGAACACTCCGGTGTGAATCCGATCTCGTCTATGGGCGATGGGGGAACCTCGGTCTCTCGTGAGGAGTTCAATGTGGCCTTGGAGACATTGAAAACCTCCATGACGACCAAGGTTGAAAGCATGTTTACTAAATTCCTTGAAGGGCTTAAACTATCCCCCACATCGTTGAAAGTGGGTAATCCCACCGACAAGGTGACGGATGCTACCTCCGATAAAGGGGAAGCTAGTAGTGAAAAGGCTCCTTCTTCTAGTGGTAAGAATGGCACCGGCATCCTTGCTCATGTGGAACCACCACTTGTTTATGGTGGACCGGTTCCTTCCACTCATTTGAATCATGTCAGTCCTCCCCATAAGATTGTGAAAAATGAGGACTTGATTCTTGGGTTTACCACTTTAAACGTCATTTAAATCATGTGAACACTAATCTTTGGAGAATCATTGAAGAAGGTTTCCATCCGCATGATCCAAGCAACTTCACTCCTTGAGAAGCCGCGGATAACCAATTCAATGAGAATGCTCTCTTCATCATTCAAGATGCAATTCCACCCAAAGATCTAACTCATCTTCGGCCCTTCGCCTTGGCCAAAGACGCATGACTTTGTGTTGTCTCACTCTACCGGGGAAGCGCAAGGATTCAACACTCCAACTATGAAGTGGTGCAAGATGAAGCCGATGAGTTTGCAATGAAAGAAGATGAAGAACCTCGTGAGGTTTATCGGAGAGTAACCAAACTCGCGGTCTCACTCCGAGATCACGGGAGCAAGGACACGGATGACAATTGGATCAAGCGCAAATTCCTCAAGGCAATGATGCCCTACCACAAGGCCATGTCCTCCGTCATTCATCAAAGGCCGGACTTCCACACTTTGACCTCAAGCGAAGTGTTGGATGAGTTTGTGGCCATGAACATCTTGGAAAAGACCGTCGACAATGCGGTGCTTCGTTCTCAAATGGCAAAGAAGCCCAACCTTGCATTGAAGGCCAAGGTCTGCGTTAAAGAAGAAGAAGAGGAAGAAGAGGAGAGCAACCCCGAAGATACAAAGTATGCATATCATGAACACATGGCACTTGCTTCAAGGCAATTTTCGAGCAAGAAAAACTCAAGGCCAAACTTTAACAAAAACAACTCAAGTGGCTCGAAGAGAAAGCAACGTGTAAGGACTTGCTACAGTTGTGGCAATGTGAGTAATTTTGTTGCAGAGTGCCCGTATGAGAAGAGGGAATACAATGGTGGCAATCTCATCCGAAAGGACAAGGCCAAGTCGTTCCCCAACAAAAGCAACTTCACCAAGAAGACTCCTCCCAAGGCATTGGTGGTACAAGAAGAGTACAATGAGGATGATGACGATGATGAAGATGGTGAGTCGGTTGCCATGGCCTCAGTTGCCATTGCGACGACTCCACGGGTGTCTCTCTTTGACTCACCCAATGAGAGCATCACCGCCAAGTGCCTCATGGCTAAAGCCACCAACAAGGTAACCTCCAACATCAAAACTACCATCATTAATCATCCTTCTTCGACGGATAGCATTGATGAACATGAGGGAGCTAATGTGGAGGTGAATGAGTTTGAGGCCTTTATGGGCAAACTTAAGGGTAAATCCAAGAAGCACTTTGTTGCCCTCTTGGAACAACTTGGTGAAGCCAATGACATGATCGAGGCTCACGAAGATACCATCTCTAAGATGGAAGGGCA
>NW_021173328.1:0-1156 GCF_002162155.2 Triticum dicoccoides
TTTAAAGGGGAAAGAGTCCTAGGAGGGTAAGGCACCTCCTAGGTGCCTTGGGGGGGAGGGAAACCCCCCTTGGCCGCCGCACCCCCTAGGAGATTGGATCTCCTAGGGCCGGCCACCCCCCCTTGGCACCCCTATATATAGTGGGGGAGAGGAGGGACTTCATACCTTGAGTCCTTGGCCTTTGGTTGCCTCCTTCTCCCTCCCCAACACCTCCTCCACCTCCTTAGTGCTTAGCGAAGCTCTGCCGGAGTACTGCAGCTCCATCAACACCACGCCGTCGTGCTGCTGCTGGTGCCATCTCCCTCAACCTCTCCTCCCTCCCTTGCTGGATCAAGAAGGAGGAGACGTGGCTGTTTCCGTACGTGTGTTGAACGCGGAGGTGCCGTCCGTTCGGTGCTAGGATCTCCGGTGATTTGGATCACGTCGTGTTCGACTACATCATCCCCGTTCTTTGAACGCTTCCGCTCGCGATCTACAAGGTATGTAGATGCATCTATTCACTCGTTGCTAGATGAACTCCTAGATGATCTTGGTGAAACGAGTAGGAAAATTTTTATTTTCTGCAACGTTCCCCAACAGTGGCATCATGAGCTAGGTCTATGCGTAGTTCTTCTTGCGCGAGTAGAACACAATTTGTTGTGGGCGTAGATTTGTCAACTTTCTTGCCGTTACTAGTCCTTTCTTGTTTCAGCGGTATTGTGGGATGAAGCGGCCCGGACCAACCTTACACGTACGCTTACGTGAGACCGGTTCCACCGACTAACATGCACAAGTTGCATAAGGTGGCTGGCGGGTGTCTGTCTCTCCCACTTTAGTTGAAGCGGATTCGATGAAAAGGGTCCTTATGAAGGGTAAATAGAAGTTGACAAATCACGTTGTGGTTTCACGTAGGTAAGAAAACGTTCTTGCTAGAACCCTACTTCAGCCACGTAAAACTTGCAAACAACAATTAGAGGACGTCTAACTTGTTTTTGCAGCAAGTGCTTTGTGATATGATATGGCCAAAGTTGTGATGAATGATGAATGATCTATATGTCATGTATGAGATGTTCATGCTATTGTAATAGGAATCACGACTTGCATGTCGATGAGTATGACAACCGGCAGGAGCCATAGGAGTTGTCTTTATTTTTTGTATGACCTGCGTGTCATTAAA
>NW_021173329.1:0-1470 GCF_002162155.2 Triticum dicoccoides
CTAGCTCCAAAATGACATAATAACCTTACTTAGCTCTAAAATGACCTATTTAACCTAGAATAGCTCTAAAATGACCTATACTTAGCATTTTTTCCTCCAAAATGACTCAATATGCTTAGCTAGGTCAAAAATTACATAATAAGCTTAATTAGCTCCAAAATGACCTATTTAACCTAGGATAGCTCTAAAATGACCTATACTTAGCATTTTTTCCCTCTAAAATGACTTAATATTCTTAGCTAGCTTCAAAATGACCTATTTAACCTAGGATAGCTCTAAAATGACCTATACTTAGAATCTTTTCCTCCAAAATGACTTAATATGCTTAACTAGCTCTAAAATGACATAATATGCTTAAGAAATGGCATATTTTAGCTACTAAATGACTTCATATGCTTAGCTAGATCCAAAATGACATAATAACCTTACTTAGCTCTAAAATGACCTATTTAACCTAGGATAGCTATAAAATGACCTATACTTAGCATTTTTTCCTCCAAAACGACTCAATATGCTTAGCTAGCTCAAAAATTACATAATAAGCTTCATAAGCTCCAAAATAACCTATATAACCTAGGATAGCTCCAAAATGACCTATAGTTAGAATTTCCCCCTCCAAAATGACTTAATATGCTTAGCTAGCTTCAAAATGACCTATTTAACCTAGGATAGCTCTAAAATGACCTATACTTAGCATCTTTTCCTGCAAGATGACTTAATATGCTTACCTAACTCTAAAATGACATATATGCTTAAGAAATGACATATTTTAAGTCCTAAATGACTTCATATGCTTAGCTAGCTCCAAAATGACATCATAACCTTACTTAGCTCCAAAATGACATATTTAACCTAGGATAGCTCTAAAATGACCTATACTTAGCATCTTTTCCTCCAAAATTACTTAATATGCTTAGCTAGCTTTAAAATGATATAATATGCTTAAGAAATGACATATTTTAGGTCCTAAATGACTTCATATGCTTAGCTAGCTCCAAAATGACATAATAACCTTACTTAGCTCCAAAATGACCTATTTAACCTAGGCTAGCTCTAAAATGACCTATAATTAGCATTTTTTCCTCCAAAATGACTCAATATGCTTAGCTAGCTCAAAAATTACATAATAAGCTTAATTTGCTCCAAAATGACTTATTTAACCTAGTAGCTCTAAAATGACCTACACTTAGCATTTTTTCCTCCAAAATGACTTAATATGCTTAGCTAGCTTCAAAATGACCTATTTAACCTAGGATAGCTCTAAAATGACCTATACTTAGCATATTTTCCTCCAAAATTACTTAATATGCTTAACTAGCTCTAAAATGACATAATATGCTTAAGAAATGACATAGTTTAGCTCCTAAATGACTTCACATGCTTAGCTAGCTCCAACATGACATAATAACCTTACTTAGCTCTAAAATGACATATTTAACCTAGGATAGCTCTAAAATGACTTATACTTAG
>NW_021173330.1:0-1011 GCF_002162155.2 Triticum dicoccoides
GGCAGACGTCGCAATTAGCAATATACTGAGCAATTTCTCTCTTCATCCTAGTCCACCAGAACCTCTAGCGTAGGTCCTGATACATCTTGGTACTACCGGGATGAATGGTGAGAGGAGATTCATGAGCCTCCTTAAGGATCAACTGCCGTAGATGCTGGTTCTTGGGAACCACTAAACGGTTCTCAAAGTACACAACACCATGATCATTTGTGGAGAAACATCTAGCACCTCCGCTAGCAATGTTCTCCTTGATCTTAGATATTCCCTTATCTCGCTTTTGGGCAGCGATGATTTGATCCGTAAGAGTAGGTTTCGCCACCAAGGTGGAAAGAAATCCTTGAGGAACAATGTGAAGGTTAAGCTTCCGAAATTCCTCATGGAGAAGCGGTTGACTTTGTTGTAACATCAGGTTGTTACAATAAGATTTACGACTTAGCGCATCAGCCATGACGTTGGCTTTCCCTGGGGTGTAAGTTATTCCTAAGTCAAAATCTGTGATCAACTCGACCCAACGTCTTTGCTTGAGATTTAAATCCGGTTGGGTGAATATATACTTCAGACTTTGGTGATCAGTGTAGATTTTGCAACGATTACCGAGAAGGTAATGTCGCCATGTTTTGAGTGCATGGACTACAGCTGCAAGCTCTAGATCATGAGTGGGGTAGTTTTCCTCATGTGGGTGTAATTGCCGTGAAGCATAAGCAATTACGTGTCGATCTTGCATGAGAATACAGCCTAGTCCTTGTCGCGAGGCGTCGCAGTAGATAACAAAATCCTTGGAAAAATCCGGTGGTACCAGTACGGGAGCAGAGGTTAAACGTCTTTTCAGTTCCTGGAAACTGTGCTCACATTGTGGAGTCCACTCGAACTTTTTATCTTTCTTGAGGAGTTCAGTTAGAGGTTTGGCAACTTTGGAGAAATTCTCGACAAAGCGACGGCAATAGCTCGCTAGGCCAAGGAAACTCCGAACTTGCTTGACCGATTCAGGTGGAGTCCAATTAAGGACGGCTT
>NW_021173331.1:0-1024 GCF_002162155.2 Triticum dicoccoides
GAGCGTGTATGAAGAAGTACACCCCTGCAGGGTTAACATGATCTATTCGAATAGCCGCGTCCGCGGTAAAGGACTACTTGGTTGCCTATACAGTTCATAGACAAGTAAATGGAAACTACTAAAAGCCTCAAGATAAGTGTGAGTGCCGAGGATGGCTCTTCTGTAGGAAGACGGAGGTGGATCCTCGGTAGTGTATTGAAGTGGTGAGTAGTGGACTCGTGTGCGCAAAACCATTTCAAGTTGGAGTATCGTAGGTTAGCCTAGCCAAGAGTCAAAGCTGGCTTGCTGCAATAACTCCACCAACCCTTCTTGATAATATGCATGTATGTAGGATCTGATGTAAGTCTTGCTGAGTACCTTTGTACTCATGTTGCTATAATTTACATTTTTACAGAAGACGCTGCAACCCCTTCTGATGGGTTCTATGTAGACGTTGACATCAACGAGTAGGCTAAAGACCCAGGTGGTGACCCTGAGCTTGTGAAGGACCGCATAGTATAGTTAGGCTTTCCAAGCCTCTTTTATTTTACTAGTTGTCTGTACTCAGACAAGTTACTTCCGCTGCTGGTTTGTATGACTGTATGACTTGTATGTGGGGTCGTGAGACCCGTACCTTTGTGTATGTTATGTATGGCTCCCTGAGCCTTAAATAAAGTACTTGAGTCGTAGAGTCATGTTGTGATGCTTCGTTGTATTTGCACATATCGAGCATATTGTGTGTATGATTGAAATGCTTGGTATGTGTGGGATCTGACCATCTAGTTGTTTATCTTTAGTAGCCTCTCTTACCGGGAAATGTCTCCTAGTGTTACCGCTGAGCCATGGTAGCTTGCTACTGCTCTGGAACACTTAGGCTGGCCGGCATGTGTCCTTCTTCGTTCCTGTGTCTGTCCCTTCGGGGAAATGTCACGCTTTGAGTACCGGAGTCCTGTTAGCCCGCTACAGCCCGGTTTACCGGAGTCCTGCTAGCCCAGTGCTACAGCCCGGACCCACTTGCTGATGACCGACACGTTCGAAGCTGGGT
>NW_021173332.1:0-1381 GCF_002162155.2 Triticum dicoccoides
ACACACACACACACACACATCGCTCCAATATTAGATGGATTGCTGAAAATTGAAGAGATTGATCATCGACGATTTCAACATCGACCTTCCCTAAAAAAGGTATTTTTTTAGAAAAGGAGGATGACCCCCGGCCTCTGCATCTGAGTGATGCATATACGGCCACTTTATTAATTATTTTCACAAGATCTTACAAAGTAATACAACAGTAAGACTAAAGCCGCCGTCCAAGCAACTCTATCCAGTTGATGAAGGGGCGCAGATAGCCTGGGCCTAATACCAATCAGACATCGCAGCCAAACCTAACATCTAAGACCCGAGGTCCCATCCAGAACGCCTGCCGGGCATGGGTCTCACCGGTCCGGCGTGCACTCAGAGGCCGCCGCCGCCGCCAACTGCCACCGCTCCATCTTCAGAACTGTACCGATGCATCAACCTTGCTCGGTCCAGCTATCGTCGACGCCACCACGGTACCCAACGACACCTCCTCCCTGCGCGCAAATAGCTGAGCACGTCGCGGTCGCCCCTGATACACCTCAGCACCATGCTGCCAAGTACCACCAGCCGACACAGCTTGAAGTCTTTGGAAGATCTGTCGTGCGTAGCACCTGCCGACCAGGCATGACAAAACGTAGCACCTGTCGGTCAGGCATGACTTGAAATCTCCACCGAACCTCCGTGCAAGATGAAGCCGCTCCACCTCCAGCCTCTCTGAACCGGGCGGGAGCACCCCAGGAAGACACGGCGAAGAGTTAAGCACCACAATCACCACGAGAGCCGGACCAGCCGACCGCCATGGCGAAGCGACACCACTAAAGAGAGAACCGCCGCCATCAGGAACACCAAGAATGCGCTGCAGCTGTCCCACCTCCCCACGGACCCAAAGCGGCGCCTTTAAGAAGGTGACGGAGCCGGGCACCGCCGCCGCCCAACCAAAGTTGTGGGTTTTCACCCGGGTGCAGGGGGAGGACGAGGGGGAGGGAGCTGGATCTCGAAGCCGCCTTCAAGAAGGAAACAGCGCTAGGAGCGCCGCCGACGTCGTGGCCGCCGCAGCCGGCCAAGAAATTACTCCGATCCAGAGCTCCCAACCCCACATCCGCGCAGTCCACCACCGGATCCAGGCGGACTGACGAGGAGGAAGCAGCAGCACGGGGGCGCCGTCTTCAAATCTGGCGAAGGAGAGCAGCAGGGGATCCCTCCACACGTCGCCCGCGTCCACCGCCAACTCGCCGCCCGCGCGGCCGAGTAGACGCGGCCCTCAAGTCCGGCGAGCGCCGCCTACTGCCAGGACGACGCCGCCCTCACTAGCAGAGGCCGCTGCCTCAAACCCTAGGCCCGTGACCTCGCCGCCACCCTCATCGGCGGCCGCGCGGGGGACCCGGCG
>NW_021173333.1:0-1077 GCF_002162155.2 Triticum dicoccoides
TCCCCTCTCGATAGACGTGATACCGATGATGTGATCGTTGACACTGATGAAGACTCAATGTTATCTTCAGAAGTGCCAGGCAAGCAAAACCCCCTTGTTCATTCCGATAAAATCCCACTCTCTCGCTCCTGCTCTCTTTTACTGCATTAGGACAACAACGACATATTTGTTACTTGCTGCGGTAGCTGAACCCCTTTATCCTTTGCATGACCTGTCATTGCCACAGTAAATAGATGAAACCCACTAGCATGAGTAGGAGTTGTTTGAGCCCTGTTGTGCCTACTCATTCATGTTTGTTTGTCATGCCTGCTACTGCTTAGAGTTGAGTCAGGTCTGATTCATCGGGGATGAATCAGAGGCGTGTGAACATATCCTACTGTGTGTGAGCTAAGTGTGTGAACACGATTTGGTAAAGGTAGCGATGAGAGGCCATGTAGGAGTACATGGTGGGTTGTCTCATTGCAGCCGTCCTTAGGAACTGAGTTCTGTGTTTGTGATCCATGATTCAGCTACTACCATACATTGGGCCCTGAAATATGACCCCGCTCGACTTCTTATTCACCCTAGTCCTCTGTCCAGGAGTTGCAAGTAGTTTCTGGTGTTTGTAGCTTACTGGAGGCCGTGGACAGCGCTGACCATAGGGGTGGGCTGTGATGCGGTAGGCACGTGGCCGGGTATACCGGGCGCCCGTTTGGTGTCACGGAACCCTGTTCACATCGTTTGGGGCTGTGAGCGAAACTCCGGCCGGATCTCCTCATGGATGGAACCCGAATAGGCGATAAACCTGGACTAGAGACTTAGGTGTTTAGGTAGGTCGTGGTCTACACCCACGTCGGCTTTCGCTTGAAGTCTGCCGAGCACATGTCGTGTGCAGACGCTAAGTGGTGGAAACATGTATGAAGAAGTACACCCCTGCAGGGTTAACATCATCTATTCGAATAGCCGTGTCCGCGGTAAAGGACTTCTGGGTTGCTTATATCAGTTCATAGACAAGTGAAAGTGGATACTTTAAAATGCGCAAGATAAGCGTGAGTGCTATGGATGGCGTTCTCGTAGGGAGACGGGAGCGGATCCATA
>NW_021173334.1:0-1611 GCF_002162155.2 Triticum dicoccoides
GAATATCGCTCCGGGACCCCAAAACGGTGTGTGTTAATGTCATGCACGTAAGCGCACCTTGGGGTACATCAACCAAGAATATCGCTTCGGGGCCCAAAAACGGTGAGTAATAATCCACGAAACGGGCCAGAATGGGCCAAAACTGCAAGTGTTAATGACCTGCACGTAAGCGCACATTGGGGTTCAGTAACCATGAAAATTGCTCTCGAACCCCAAATCGATGTGTAATAGCCCATGAAACGGGACAGAATCGACCAAAATTGCGAGTGTTGAAGATCAACACGTAAGCACACCTTGGGCTTCAGCAACCATAAAAATCGCTCCGAGACCCCAAAATGGTGAGTAATAGTCCACGAAACAGGCTACAATCGGCCAAAATAGCGAGTGTTAATGACGTACACGTAAGCGCACCTCGGGGTTCAGTAACCGTAGAAATTGCTGCTTACCTCAAAACGATGAGTAATAGTCCATGAAACGGGTCAGAATCGGCCAAAACAGTGAGTGTTGATGAATGATACGTAAGCGCACCTAGGGTTCAGCAACTATAAAAATCGCCCGGGACCCGAAAATGGTGACTAGTAGTCCACAAAACAGGCCAGAATAGGCCAAAACGGCGAGTGTTAATGTCATGCACGTAAGCGCATCTTGGGTTCATCAACCAAGAAAATCGCTCCGGGACACCAAAACAGTGAGTAATAGTCCATGAAACGGGCCAGAATCGGCCAAAACGGTGTGTGTTAATGTCATGCACGTAAGCGCACCTTGGGGTACATCAGCCAAGTAAATCGCTTCGGGACCCCATAACGGTGAGTAATAATCCACGAATCGGGCCAGAATCGGCCAAAACTGCGAGTGTTAATAACCTGCACGTAAGCGCACATTGGGGTTCAGTAACCATGAAAATCGCTCTGGAATCACAAATCGATGTGTAATAGCCCATGAAACGGGACAGAATCGGCCAAAATTGCGAGTGTTGAAGATCGACACGTAAGCACACCTTGGGCTTCAGCAACCATAAAAATCGCACCGAGACCGCAAAATGGTGAGTAATAGTCCACGAAACAGGCTACAATCGGCCAAAATAGCGAGTGCTAATGACGTACACGTAAGCGAACCTCGGGGGTTCAGTAACCGTAGAAATTGCTGCTTACCTCAAAACGATGAGTAATAGTCCATGAAACGGGTCAGAATCGGCCAAAACGGTGAGTGTTGATGAATGATACGTAAGCGCACCTAGGGGTTCAGCAACTATAAAAAACGCCCGGGACCCGAAAACGGTGACTAGTAGTCCACAAAACAGTCCAGAATAGGCCAAAACGGCGAGTGTTAATGTCATGCACGTAAGCGCACCTTGGGGTTCATCAACCAAGAAAATCGCTCCGAAACCCCAAAACGGTGAGTAATAGTCCATGAAACGGGCCAGAATCGGCCAAAACGGTGTGTGTTAATGTCATGCACGTAAGCGCACCTTGGGGTACATCAGCCAAGTAAATCGCTTCGGGACCCCATAACGGTGAGTAATAATCCACGAATCGGGCCAGAATCGGCCAAAACTGCGAGTGTTAATAACCTGCACGTAAGCGCACATTGGGGTTCAGTAACCATGAAAAT
>NW_021173335.1:0-1575 GCF_002162155.2 Triticum dicoccoides
GCCGAGGTAGAGGCCCCGGTGGCCCTGGAGGCGGACGTAGTCGTCGCCGGCGAGCTCCACGGCCCAGACCGTGCCGCGGGAGTTGCGGCGGTGGCCGTGGGAGACGGCCACGCCGTCGAGCGCGCAGAGGTACGTGCCCAGGTGGCTCCTCAGCCGCACGGACCGCGCGTCCTTGAAGAGCTCCATCGCCGCGCGCGGCCGAGGGTGGGGATCAGGAATCAAGAACGGGGCGGCGTTTCTTGGTTTGGGCTTCGGGGGCGAAGGGGGAGGAGGTTCGCTTGGGCGGGAGGCGGAATTTCGGTTGGAGGTTTGTATGTTTTGGTCGAGCGCAGCAACGGCCGTTGCTTTTAGCAGATCCTGTATCTATCCGTCCCCTAATTTTGCGGGATCATGTAAAGAGGTGGTTTTCGGTACAACCTCTCCTAATTTTCAGTGCGGGACCCTGTAAAGAGGTGGTCTTCGGTACAACCTGTCGGTGTACTAGAGTAGGGGTACCCTAATACCCCGAACTTGTGCACGGGCGGTCGCAGCATCCCGCGGCAAGGCTTGCCGGGTAACCGCCAAGACCCTTCGTGGTTCCCTTGAAGACCATTCAAGAACAAAGTACTCAAACCAAGGCCCTGGCAAGAGGAGCTTGCTGGGAAGGCCAACCCAGGCCCCGACAAGAGGATCTTGCCGGGAAGAGACAAGACCCCGGCAAGAGGAGCTTGCCGGGAAGGCCACTCAAGGCATACCAAGAAAGCTTGCCGCGACGCGCCCTGCGTCCCGGCAAGGCCCGATGAGCAACAAGCTCCCAAACACGACAAGACGACGACCGCGGCAAGGAGCTTGCCGCGGGAAACCCCCACTTCGTGCCCACGCTCCAGCACACCTGCTAACGTGTCGCTCTAGGACTCTTCCAAGCACACGTGGCAGGAGGCCGCGCAGCTAGGGGTGCGCGGTGGCAAGCGGAGATGAAGAGAAGGCCATCATGGCAAACGATGGCGCTCCTAACGGTCACTTTTTGCACTGTTTAGGCAACCTAGACGGGCATTCAATGACCTTGTCCCCTGCCGTCAGAGTTAGGTAGGATGCACTGTGTCCACAGTAGCGGTAGCTGCACCTACCGCATCCTTTTCCATTTTTACCCTTTTAGTCTACGTTGCCACCTGTCGGTGACCCCTTGAAAGTATAAAAGGAGGCCCAAGCGCAACGTAGAAGGGGTTCGGCTCATTCGAAACATCAGGAACACTCTCACGCTCGGTCCGGCAGCGTCCATCGCTCCTGAGCAAGAATTCAATACACACAAATAAGCAGCAGTAGGGTTTTACGCATCCGTGCGGCCCGAAGCTGGGTAAAACTGCTCGCGTGTACTGCCTCGATCCGCTCTTTGTGCGGCCTCCGCCCCCCTTTGAACCGAAAGGGGCCCAGTCCCCATAGGTGTCCGTGGATCAGTTTCCCCGACATCTTTGGCGCGCCAGGTAGGGGGCATCGAGATTGCGCGAACCCGATCCGGCGTGCACGCGAGCTAAATCTTCATCGTCTTCATCGACATGCCACCGAAGAAGAAGGATTCAGAGGCAGCTGTTCCGTCTG
>NW_021173336.1:0-3411 GCF_002162155.2 Triticum dicoccoides
TGAGATCAACTCCAGCCAACGTCTTTGCCTAAGGTTCAAATCTGGTTGGGTGAAGATATACTTGAGACTCTGGTGATCGGTGTAAATCTCGCAACACTTACCAAGAAGGTAATGTCGCCAGGTCTTAAGTGCATAGACTACGGTTGCAAGCTCTAGATCATGTGTAGGATAATTCTCCTCATGTGGATGCAACTGTCGAGATGCATAGGCAATCACATGGCGATCTTGCATAAGAATGCAACCTAGTCCCTGTCGTGAGGCATCACAATAGATAACAAAGTCCTTAGTGAAATCCGGTGGCACAAGTATTGGAGCAGAAGTCAGGCGTCTTTTCAGTTCCTGAAAACTGCGCTCACACTGTGGGGACCACTCAAACTTTTTATCTTTCTTGAGAAGTTCCGTGAGAGGTTTGGCCACTTTGGAGAAGTTCTCAACGAAGCAGCGACAATAACTGGCTAGGCCAAGGAAACTCCTAACTTGCTTAACCGTTTCAGGCGGAGTCCAATCAAGAACGGCTTGAACTCTCTCAGGATTGAGAGCAATGCCCTTACCAGAGATCACGTGGCCTAGGTAGGGCACTTCTGGCAACCAAAATTCGCACTTGGAGAACTTGGCATAAAGGCGGTGCTCTTTGAGTTTCTCTAACACAAGTCTAAGATGTTCGGCATGCTCTTCCTCATTCTTCGAGTAAATAAGAATATCATCGAGGTAAACCACGACGAACTTATCTAAGTACTCCATGAAGATCGATTTCATCAAGCGAGAGAATGTAGCTGGAGCATTGGTTAGACCAAAGGACATGGCAGTGTACTCATACTGGCCATAACGAGTGACAAAAGCCATCTTAGGAATGTCCCCATTTCTGATCTTGATTTGGTGGTAGCCTAACCTCAAGTCCATCTTTGAAAAGACTGAGGATCCAGCGAGCTGATCATACAGGTCGTTGATCCTAGGGAGCGGATACTTGTTCTTTATCGTGACCAAATTAACGGGACGATAATCTACAACCATTCGGTCCGTACCATCCTTCTTCTTGACAAAGAGGACCGGGCAAGCCCAGGGAGAAGAACTAGGATGGATGAAACCCTTTAGCAAGGATTCATCGAGTTGCTTCTTAAGCTCAGCTAGTTCTAAGGGTGCCATCTTGTAAGGTCTCCTAGAGATTGGAGCGGTTCCTGGGATAAGATCTATGACAAACTCCACATCTCTGTCAGGTGGAATACCTGGCAGTTCCTCTAGAAAGACATCCGCAAAGTCACGGACTACCGGGATATCTTCAAGGTCAGGAAGAGGGTTGGCATTAAGAGAATAGAGTTGGCGCTTTGCAACTCTAGTAGAGACAGTGACTATCTTGCCAGTTGGGTGTTTAAGCTGAATAGACCTTGTGTAACAATCAATCTTGGCATAATGAGCTTTCATCCAGTCCATACCCAAGATGATGTTAATATCTGTAGACTTGAGGGCTATAAGTGATGCAAGGAATACAAGTCTATCAATATGGATTTCATTACCATGGCTTATTCTGGTAGTTTTCCATCTAGACCCTGGAGTTTGGATTTCAAGTGGAGTTGGCATATCACAAAATGACATGCCGTGCAAACGAGCATAGCCTTCAGAAATGAAGGATTGAGATGCTCCGGTATCGAACAGAACCGAAGCTGGATGACAGTTGACAAGGAGTGTACCAAGAACGACATCTGGATCATCATGAGCGTCTTTAGCTGAGACATGATGCACACATCCACGTTCAGTGGGAGCTGACTGGACACTAATCCTCTTGCATGGTGGCTTACCACGGCCAACAGACTTCTCAGGCAGGGGTGGAGCATAGTTGGTTTGAGAGCAGTCACATGCATAGTGTCCTGGCTCTCCGCATGTGAAACAAGTCCCTGAAGTAGGACGTGGGCCCACATTGGAAGGCGGTCTACCAACAGGCTTGGGTGGCGTATACTGCTGAACTGGGTGAGGTGCCACACAAGATGGCCTTGGTGTATAACCGGGTGGAAGAGCGGAGTTGGGAACCCAAATCCGGCGCTTCTGAGAACTAGAACCGGAGGAAGAAACCAAATCACGGGTATGCTTACGAGACTCCTCGTAAGTAAGATGAGCTGTCTCTGCATTAATGGCCTTGTTCACAAGAGCCTGGAATGTATTGCAATGATGCAAGTGGAGATCACGACGCAACTTGGGGTTGAGACCCTTCCGGAACCTAGCCTGCTTCTTGGCGTCTGTGGACACTTCTTCTATAGCATAGAGGGCAAGGTTCTCAAACTCTCTACTGTAAGCATCAACAACCATCTTACTCTGGGTGAAACTACAAAACTCTTCTCTCTTGTGGTCAATGAGAGCCTGAGGAATGTGATGCTCGCGAAGAGCCTCAGTGAAATCTCTCCAGGTGGTTATCTGGCCAACTAGAAGCATAGCCTCATAGTTCTTCCACCAAAGACTAGCAGGACCTTCCAGGTGATAAGCAGCATAGGTGACCTTGTCACTTTCAGCTACGTTCGCAGAACGCAGCTTGTGTGTGATACTACGGAGCCAGTCATCTGCATCGAGTGGTTCAATGGAACGTTGGAAGGTAGGTGGTTTCAGACCAATGAAATCATAGATGGTCGCCGACTCTTTGCACTGATGGGAGGTGTTCTCCTCAATACATGCTAATAAGCGGTTAGTCTCTCGCTTGTTCTTCTCCATCTCTATCATGAACTCTACCAACGAAGACTGGTCGGGAGGATCCTCATCCCTACCATCTCCGTGGTTCCGACTACGAGCAACAGAACTTCGGTTAACCAACAACATCTTGAAGAACGAAACCAAGGAGAACAAGGATGGATTCAGCACCAACTATAGGATGCAGAAGGTAGCACAAGAAATTAGTATCTCTCGAACTCCTATGACAATTCCGGTAGCATAACGGTAGTAAAATGCTCAAAATGAGACATTCTGCAAAAGGCGGGGTAGCACCATACTCAACATCATCACTCAAGGTTGTGGGAAATTACTAAAAAGACTACACCGGAAGTACTCGAACTGGGATATGACTCTGATCAACCAATCCTAAGAGACTACGGAGTAGTAACACGTGATCCTGATAAACAGAAGAGAAAGCCTAGTTCCTTAACCCCGTAGGAAAGATAGGATGACTCAGATCAGAAAGCATGAGGTATAAGGAGTAAAAAGAGCCTTACGTTCCCTTCCACAATCAATTCCCCTATATAGCTAAAGAATTTCTAGACTCAACTTCGACCAGGTTGGCTTGGTAATCCTACAGGCAGTCAGGCTCTGATACCAAAGCTGTCGGGACCCCGATTCTAAGTCACACCGATCTAGCATGTAACACCTCATATCACTTTGCGGCCTCACGCACGGTATTCCCACGGGTGTCGCCTTACCATGGGTCGGGACCGCTTG
>NW_021173336.1:8257-11698 GCF_002162155.2 Triticum dicoccoides
TAACAACAAATCTTTCTTATAAAACTTCTCATGTTAAAGTGGAAACCAATTCACATGTTAAGGTTCAAACAATGAACTCTCTTGAAAGTCAACAACCTATGTTCTCAGTCACCAAGCAATTGCAATTCAACTTATTCAACAGAGTTTAAGTAAGAGCTTCACATACTCAACCATCATATAGTCTTCTATGATTGATAACACTCACCGCATACACATGAGCAAAATGTTTCAACCGGACACATAGAAAGATAGGGGCTTATAATTTCGCCTCCCAACGTATTCACCTCAAGGGTGATGTCAACAATAATAACTCATGCCACCCATATTCAACTGGACATATGTGCCTAGATCTTTCCTCACCACATGATGCTTGCCAAAATATAAAAATAAAAAGGAATAGAGAGAAGAACTTTGACTCTTTGAATAAAATTAAATACATCAAATTAAAAGATAGGCCCTTTGCAGAGGGAAGCAGAGGTTTCTATGCGCTTATTTGTTTGTATGCTCAACCCCTTAGTGCAAAAGAACGTCACGTTATATTGCCCCTTGTGATAGCAACCTTTATTATGCAGTCTGTCGCTTTTATTGCTTTACAATCACAAGTTCGTACAACGCTCAATTTTCTCTTACACTAAATGATCTTACACTTTTAGAAGCAAATTTTATTGCCTTATTGCACGGATGACAACTTACTTGAAGGATCTTGCTCAATCCTTAGGTAGGTATGGTGGACTCTTGAATATAAGATTTGGGTTTAAGGGTTTTTGGATGCACAAGTAGTATCTCTACTTGGTGCGGAATTTTTGGCTAGCAAAGATGGGGGGCAAGCACCACATGTTGAAGGATCTATGACAATATAACTTCTATGTGAATATGAACAAACATAAACCATTATGTTGTCTTCCTTGTCCAACACCAATAATTTTGGCATATAATATTTTGATGGGGGCTCACAATCACAAAATATTTCCATGATAGTGTATTTGCATGTGAAAGTTCTCTTCCTTACACTAATTATTCGTGAATTGCTTGTATGACCAATATTGTGATTGTCAAGCCTCAAAAGATTTCATTTTCTAAACCCAATGTGAAGCTACCACTAGGCATGATATTATTTCAACTTCATGATGTTCAATTCACTCAACAATTTACTCATATGATATAAGTGAAGCACAAGAGGAAATGACAGGAAAGAGCTTCGTTGACGGGATGTGAATGCCGCTTACTTAGCCTCCTTGGCAACTATTTGAGGACTCTATTTTATTTAAAACTTTTAGATATAAGTACTTTATTAAAACAACAAGCAAAATGAAAATAAAATGACATTCTAAGAATAACACAACTCATGTGAAGAAGCAAAAACTTAGGCTCAACCGATACTAACCGATAATTGTTGAAGAGGAAAGGTGGGATGCCTATCGGGGCATCCCCAAGCTTAGATGCTTGAGACTTCTTGAAATATTATATTGGTATGCCTTGGGCATCCCCAAGCTTTATCTTTTTGTGTCTCCTTAATTCTTCTCATATCACGGTTTTCCTAAACCTCAAAAGCTTCATCCACACAAAACTCAACAAGAACTCATGAGATAAGTTCGTATAAACCAATGCAAAAACTTTATCATTCTCTACTATAGAAAATCACTAAAATTATTATTTAAAATTGCATACTAAATGCCTCTACAAATTTTATACTCCTATCCTCAAATAGAATCATTAAACAAGCAAAAATATGCAAACATAACAGCAATCTGCCAAAACAGTACAGTCTGTAAAGAATGCAGGAGTATAAATACTTCCCTAACTCCAAAAGTTATGAAAATTTACCAGACTGTATAAAATTTATCAGAGCTCATTTTTCAAGAAGTTTCAAAATTTCATCACATTCTGACTTTTCTAGGGAATTTTTGCAACAGTGGTAAACTTCCTGTTTTCAAACAACAACATGTATACTTGCAAAATAAGCATGGCAAATGCTATCATGGCCACTTTTATTGAAATAAAAGATGCAAAACATTAATCTAAATAACAGAAAGCAAATCCTAACAAAATAAATTGACGCTCCAAGCAAAACACATATCATGTGACGAATGAAAACATAGCTCCAAGTGAGGTTACCGATAATGTTGGAGACGAAAGAGGGGATGCCTTCCGGGGCATCCCCAAGCTTAGTTGCTTGGATCTTCCTTGAATATTAACTTGGGGTGCCTTGGGAATCCCCAAGATTAGGGTCTTTTCACTCCTCATACTCCTCATATCGACATCTCACCCAAAACTTGAAAACTTCAATCACACAAAATTTAACATAACTTTGTGAGATAGGTTAGTATGATAAAGAGCAAACCATTTCACTTTGGTACTGTCAAAGACAAGATTCATAATTGTTCTCACACAATGCCTACTGTACCATATCATTTCCACAATTTATATTGAGCAATATAATCCATAGAAACTAGAAAACAAGTAAACTATACATTGAAAACAGAATCTGTCAAAAACAGAACAATCTGTAGTAATATGTACTCCAACCATACTTCTTCTACTCCACAAATTCTGAAAAATTAGGACATCCTAGGAAATTTGTCTATTAATATTATGCAAAAATAATCAGTATTTTATCATGCTCCTATTAAAAATTAGAATTTTTTTTCTGAGCACAAAAGTTTCTGTTTTCTAGCAAGATCAAATCAACTATTACCGTAGGCCATCCCAAAGGATTTACTTGGCACTTTATTGAAACAAAAGCAATAAAACATGATTACTACAGTAGCCTAATAATGTGAACACACAAAAATAGTAGGTAAAAGTGTTGGGTTGTCTCCCAACAAGCGCTTTTCTTTCATGCCTTTTAGCTAGGCATGATGATTTCAATGATGCACTACTGGAATCTGGTAATTTGCCGTCTGCCAACTCTTTGTCGTCCGCCAGCGGACGGCATAGAGCCTCTTTGCCGTCCGCTTCCAGATACCGGACGGCAAAGAATGGGAAGATGGTAAAAAGTCTATTTTCTGTGAGCTTTTTCTTCTCCGTCAGGAAGGCAGACGGCAAAGGGCCAGGTGGGCCCCATAGTGCACGGCGTGGCTAGGTCAGCTTCTTTGCCGTCTGCCCTCTGGACCTTTGCCGTCCGCTGGCGGACGGCAAAGAAATGGCCCAGCTAACGGCCGTCTTCCCCCCTCCTATCCTCGCTCTCTGTCTCTCCGGCCCCACCCACCTCTCTCTCCCCTCTCTCCCAACGCAACCACACCCGCGCCACCAACTCAACTGCGCACGCGCCCGCAACGCCGCCATCGAAAACCGCCGCCGCTCGGACGCTGCCGCCACCCACCCTGCCGCAACACCACCCCGCCACCCCGGAGCCCTGCGGCCCCATCGCCACCACCGCCCAGCGCCCTCTCCGCCCGACCAGTGCCGTCCCGCCGCCGCCCCCCACGCTGCAGATTCCCA
>NW_021173336.1:12095-12615 GCF_002162155.2 Triticum dicoccoides
TTTTTTTTCTTCTGTTTTTTACTTTAGATTACTTTTAGTTTTGTTTTAGATTTAGTTTAGTTTAGATTACTGTTAGTTTGGTTCCTAATTTAGTTTAGTTTAGATTACTTTTAGTTTGGTCTTAGGTTTAGTTTAGTTTTTGGTTTATATTTAGTCATGAAAAAAACTAAGAATAATTAGAAGAAGAGGAGGAGAAGAAGAATAGCTACGTTTAGGTGTAGTTTTTTCTTGTTTTGTTTTAGGTTAATTAGTGCTAGGTTTAAGAATAGGAAAAAGGAGAAGAAGAAGAAGAAGAAGAAGAAAGAGAAGAGGAGGAGAAGAAGAAGAAGAAAGAGGAGAGGAGGAGGAGAAGAAGAAGAGAAGAAGAAGAAAAGGAAAAAAGAGACACCGACCCGACCCCGACACCCCGACACCTCGGCACGACACCCCGACCCGACCCCCGACACCCTGACACCACACCCCGACCCTCGACCAACCGACACCCTGACACCACACCCCAACCCCGACCCCGACACCCCGA
>NW_021173337.1:0-1390 GCF_002162155.2 Triticum dicoccoides
GTGTAGGTGCCACAGGAACAACTTCCTGTGCCCTGCCACACACTAGTTGAAGAGACGGTTCAATAACCTCATCAAGTCTCCACCATCCTCCCACTCAATTCTTTCGAGAGAAACTTTTCCTCGAGAAAGGACCCGATTCTAGAAACAATCCATATTGCTTTCGGATCTGAATTAGGAGGTATACCCAACTGTTTTGGGTTTCCTATGAAGATGCATTTTATCCGCTTTGGGTTCGAGCTTATCAACCTGAAACTTTTTCATATAAGCGTCGCAGCCCCAAACTTTTAAGAAATGACAACTTAGGTTTCTCTAAACCATAATTCATACGGTGTCATCTCATCAGAATTACGTGGTGCCCTATTTAAAGTGAATGTGGTTGTCTCTAATGCCTAACCCATGAACGATAGTGGTAATTCGATAAGAGACATCATGGTACGCACCATATCCAATAGGGTGCAACTATGATGTTCGGACACACCATCACACTATGGTGTTCCAGGCAGTATTAATTGCGAAACAATTTCCACAATGTCTTAATTGTGTGCCAAAACTCGTAACTCAGATATTCATCTCTATGATCATATCATAGATATTTTTATCCTCTTGTCACAATGATCTTCTACTTCACTCTGAAATTACTTGAACCATTCAATAATTCAGACTTGTGTTTCATCAAGTAAACATTCTCAACATCTACTCGAATCATCTGTGAAGTAAGAACATAATGATATTCACTGCATGCCTCAGCACTCATTGGACTGCACACATCAAAATGTGTTGCTTCCAACAAGTTGCTATCTTGTTCCATTTTACAGAAACCGAGGCTTTTCAGTCATCCTGCCTATGTGGTATGATTTGCATATCTCAAGTGATTCAAAATCAAGTGAGTTCAAACGGTCCATTTGCATGGAGTTTCTTCATGCATATATACCAATAGACATGGTTCGCATGTCTCAAACTTTTCAAAAACGAGTGAGTCCAAAGATCCATCAACATGAAGCTTCTTCATGCGTTTTATACCAATATGACTTACACAGCAGTGCCACAAGTAAGTGGTACTATCATTACTATCTTATATCTTTTGGCATGAAAATGTGTATCACTACGATCGAGATTCAATAAACCATTCATTTCAGGTGTAAGACCATTGAAGGTATTATTCAAATAAACAGAGTAACCATTATTCTCCTTAAATGAATAACCGTATTGCGATAGACATAATCCAATCATGTCTATGTTCAACGCAAACACCAATCTCGGTGGTAGAGGGAGCGTGCGATGCTTGATCATATCAACCTTGGAAACACTTCCAACATATATCGTCAGCTCACCTTTAGCTAGTCTCCGTTTATTCCGTAGCTTTTATTTCGAGTTACTAACACTTAGCAAC
>NW_021173338.1:0-3411 GCF_002162155.2 Triticum dicoccoides
TGAGATCAACTCCAGCCAACGTCTTTGCCTAAGGTTCAAATCTGGTTGGGTGAAGATATACTTGAGACTCTGGTGATCGGTGTAAATCTCGCAACACTTACCAAGAAGGTAATGTCGCCAGGTCTTAAGTGCATAGACTACGGTTGCAAGCTCTAGATCATGTGTAGGATAATTCTCCTCATGTGGATGCAACTGTCGAGATGCATAGGCAATCACATGGCGATCTTGCATAAGAATGCAACCTAGTCCCTGTCGTGAGGCATCACAATAGATAACAAAGTCCTTAGTGAAATCCGGTGGCACAAGTATTGGAGCAGAAGTCAGGCGTCTTTTCAGTTCCTGAAAACTGCGCTCACACTGTGGGGACCACTCAAACTTTTTATCTTTCTTGAGAAGTTCCGTGAGAGGTTTGGCCACTTTGGAGAAGTTCTCAACGAAGCAGCGACAATAACTGGCTAGGCCAAGGAAACTCCTAACTTGCTTAACCGTTTCAGGCGGAGTCCAATCAAGAACGGCTTGAACTCTCTCAGGATTGAGAGCAATGCCCTTACCAGAGATCACGTGGCCTAGGTAGGGCACTTCTGGCAACCAAAATTCGCACTTGGAGAACTTGGCATAAAGGCGGTGCTCTTTGAGTTTCTCTAACACAAGTCTAAGATGTTCGGCATGCTCTTCCTCATTCTTCGAGTAAATAAGAATATCATCGAGGTAAACCACGACGAACTTATCTAAGTACTCCATGAAGATCGATTTCATCAAGCGAGAGAATGTAGCTGGAGCATTGGTTAGACCAAAGGACATGGCAGTGTACTCATACTGGCCATAACGAGTGACAAAAGCCATCTTAGGAATGTCCCCATTTCTGATCTTGATTTGGTGGTAGCCTAACCTCAAGTCCATCTTTGAAAAGACTGAGGATCCAGCGAGCTGATCATACAGGTCGTTGATCCTAGGGAGCGGATACTTGTTCTTTATCGTGACCAAATTAACGGGACGATAATCTACAACCATTCGGTCCGTACCATCCTTCTTCTTGACAAAGAGGACCGGGCAAGCCCAGGGAGAAGAACTAGGATGGATGAAACCCTTTAGCAAGGATTCATCGAGTTGCTTCTTAAGCTCAGCTAGTTCTAAGGGTGCCATCTTGTAAGGTCTCCTAGAGATTGGAGCGGTTCCTGGGATAAGATCTATGACAAACTCCACATCTCTGTCAGGTGGAATACCTGGCAGTTCCTCTAGAAAGACATCCGCAAAGTCACGGACTACCGGGATATCTTCAAGGTCAGGAAGAGGGTTGGCATTAAGAGAATAGAGTTGGCGCTTTGCAACTCTAGTAGAGACAGTGACTATCTTGCCAGTTGGGTGTTTAAGCTGAATAGACCTTGTGTAACAATCAATCTTGGCATAATGAGCTTTCATCCAGTCCATACCCAAGATGATGTTAATATCTGTAGACTTGAGGGCTATAAGTGATGCAAGGAATACAAGTCTATCAATAAGGATTTCATTACCATGGCTTATTCTGGTAGTTTTCCATCTAGACCCTGGAGTTTGGATTTCAAGTGGAGTTGGCATATCACAAAATGACATGCCGTGCAAACGAGCATAGCCTTCAGAAATGAAGGATTGAGATGCTCCGGTATCGAACAGAACCGAAGCTGGATGACAGTTGACAAGGAGTGTACCAAGAACGACATCTGGATCATCATGAGCGTCTTTAGCTGAGACATGATGCACACATCCACGTTCAGTGGGAGCTGACTGGACACTAATCCTCTTGCATGGTGGCTTACCACGGCCAACAGACTTCTCAGGCAGGGGTGGAGCATAGTTGGTTTGAGAGCAGTCACATGCATAGTGTCCTGGCTCTCCGCATGTGAAACAAGTCCCTGAAGTAGGACGTGGGCCCACATTGGAAGGCGGTCTACCAACAGGCTTGGGTGGCGTATACTGCTGAACTGGGTGAGGTGCCACACAAGATGGCCTTGGTGTATAACCGGGTGGAAGAGCGGAGTTGGGAACCCAAATCCGGCGCTTCTGAGAACTAGAACCGGAGGAAGAAACCAAATCACGGGTGTGCTTACGAGACTCCTCGTAAGTAAGATGAGCTGTCTCTGCATTAATGGCCTTGTTCACAAGAGCCTGGAATGTATTGCAATGATGCAAGTGGAGATCACGACGCAACTTGGGGTTGAGACCCTTCCGGAACCTAGCCTGCTTCTTGGCGTCTGTGGACACTTCTTCTATAGCATAGCGGGCAAGGTTCTCAAACTCTCTACTGTAAGCATCAACAACCATCTTACTCTGGGTGAAACTACAAAACTCTTCTCTCTTGTGGTCAATGAGAGCCTGAGGAATGTGATGCTCGCGAAAAGCCTCAGTGAAATCTCTCCAGGTGGTTATCTGGCCAACTAGAAGCATAGCCTCATAGTTCTTCCACCAAAGACTAGCAGGACCTTCCAGGTGATAAGCAGCATAGGTGACCTTGTCACTTTCAGCTACGTTCGCAGAACGCAGCTTGTGTGTGATACTACGGAGCCAGTCATCTGCATCGAGTGGTTCAATGGAACGTTGGAAGGTAGGTGGTTTCAGACCAATGAAATCATAGATGGTCGCCGACTCTTTGCACTGATGGGAGGTGTTCTCCTCAATACATGCTAATAAGCGGTTAGTCTCTCGCTTGTTCTTCTCCATCTCTAACATGAACTCTACCAACGAAGACTGGTCGGGAGGATCCTCATCCCTACCATCTCCGTGGTTCCGACTACGAGCAACAGAACTTCGGTTAACCAACAACATCTTGAAGAACGAAACCAAGGAGAACAAGGATGGATTCAGCACCAACTATAGGATGCAGAAGGTAGCACAAGAAATTAGTATCTCTCGAACTCCTATGACAATTCCGGTAGCATAACGGTAGTAAAATGCTCAAAATGAGACATTCTGCAAAAGGCGGGGTAGCACCATACTCAACATCATCACTCAAGGTTGTGGGAAATTACTAAAAAGACTACACCGGAAGTACTCGAACTGGGATATGACTCTGATCAACCAATCCTAAGAGACTACGGAGTAGTAACACGTGATCCTGATAAACAGAAGAGAAAGCCTAGTTCCTTAACCCCGTAGGAAAGATAGGATGACTCAGATCAGAAAGCATGAGGTATAAGGAGTAAAAAGAGCCTTACGTTCCCTTCCACAATCAATTCCCCTATATAGCTAAAGAATTTCTAGACTCAACTTCGACCAGGTTGGCTTGGTAATCCTACAGGCAGTCAGGCTCTGATACCAAAGCTGTCGGGACCCCGATTCTAAGTCACACCGATCTAGCATGTAACACCTCATATCACTTTGCGGCCTCACGCACGGTATTCCCACGGGTGTCGCCTTACCATGGGTCGGGACCGCTTG
>NW_021173339.1:0-1983 GCF_002162155.2 Triticum dicoccoides
GAACTGTAGCCAGTGAAATACTTGTATTAGTCTAGATGTAGATGCAGACCTCCACATGCATGCATGCATCTTCCGAGTGAACTTCTAGGATGGAAGTGTATTGACAAAGTCAAATCTTGATTTCACTAGTAGAGACTTGGAAACCAAAGACTTCACCAAAGTGGTGACCTGGCGCCAAAGATTCCCTGCATAGGAAATCGTGAGTTTATCAACAAAATGAGCAATGTTGAAAGTTGTTGTTTGTAAAATGGCCAATAACAATGTCGCTTGATCAATTTTGAATTTCAAAATAATGTACTCCTTTTCACTACGTGTCGGTAGCTAAGCATGAGCTAAACAAATAAAGCACTAAGTTAATCAAACACAAAAGAGATGTGAAAGGGTCGTACATGCCGTTATTATCCTATTACGTTACTTACTTAGTAAACCTCCCTGAGGGCAATTGAAAGCATATCGGAAACAACACATTTGTTTATCTATTGCATAAGGATTACTTAGCGCCACTCAATTTATGGACCATGTTGTTTCAACAAGTTAATTGCAAGGAACTACCACACTTCGGCACGTTGTAACAAGTCAGTACCACTAGTCATTTTTTCCCCATGCAGTACCAACTCTAAGCCTAAGTGTTGCAAAACGGTCTGACAGCCATATAAGTGCGTATTGACCACGTATCTGACCTACCGGGCCCACGTGTCAGGTGCCATGGTGGCTTACCCGCGCGCACCTGCTCGCGCCCGCGCGGTCACTCATCCCAGTCGGCTCGGTCGCACCAAGCCGCTGGGTCGGGTCAAACCCGTACGCGACGAACCCTAGTTTCTCTCCCCCTCCCTTGTCTCCCTCTGCCCTCTCAGACGATGGCGGCGGCGACTCCCGGCGGCGCCGACGATGCTGGCGTGTACGGAGACCTTCCTGGCCTCGGCCCCGATGACCACTTAGGTCTGGACGACGTCGACGGCTCCAGTTCGTACTACTGCAGTGCAGACGACGAGGATTTGGAGGAGGAGGCCGTGCTGTCCATGGAGGACAGGGTGAAGCTGGCAGAGATATCGGTGGCCCACCCTAGCAGTAGCCATCAGTGGACCAGTGGAGCTGCTGGCGGCGTGTTGTAAGTCGTTCTCTTCTCTGCTTCTTTCTATATATTTAGAACATGGGGCTAGGGTTACTTGCTCATCACAGTCTAAATTTGTGCTGTCAATTGTAGTTTGGATGATGCTGTTTTGGATGTTCGGATTCATTTTGATGCACAACACAATCTGGATAGGAAGATATGCAACTCAGATGTGACATTTCTGAACTTATATGCACTAATGCACACACAAGGTTATTCTTTCTCTGATGAACTGTACCACATGAAGAATTTAGGCAGAGGAGAGGAAATAGAGCATGGGTTAGAGTTAATTGACACAAACATCAAACTACAACAACTTAAGAAGGAATATGAGCATAGTTTAGTCTTGAATTTGCTAGTGAGGGCAACAACACCTTTTGTATGTCAGATAGAAGGAGATTTAGTGAGATCAAACTACAGCAATGTCTGTCAGAGGAGGGAAGAAAATTTAGCAACTATATTGTATAAACCACCTATTGTGTATGATCTCAATGAGCCTGCAGTTCTTGTTGTTGATCAACAAGGTGTTGTTTTTCATAGTCAGTGCACACAAGAGAACAGAAATTTTAGTAAGGGGAAGCTCAAAGCTGTAATGGAGGAAGAGGCACTGGTAGAGGAGGGGCATAATAACAGTGTTGACTCTGAGGCTGCTGCATATGACAATGATAAAAAATCCTTTCTGCATGGAGAAGTACTGGACAATTGAAGACACAGAGATAATTGAGGGGAATAAACTAGCAAAATAAGAAGTTGAAGATGAAGATTCAGATGAAGATTTAGATGAGGATTCAGAAGAGGAACAATTACATTATGAGGGTGACACTCAGGTTGAGAACTTGTTTGAGATGGAGGAGGAGGAGGAGGAGGAGGAG
>NW_021173340.1:0-1855 GCF_002162155.2 Triticum dicoccoides
GTGTTTTATAAAATATACAAAAAAATAAAAATACACATGTGAAAATTCCATGATTTTTGAAATATTTCATGATTTTTTAAACATCATGAATTTTTAAATATTCAAATGAATATGAATATATTCATGCTTTAAAAGTTATACGTGTGTTAGAAAGGAGCCAAAAAAGGACGAGTAGAGAAAAAGAATCCAGCGCAACCAGTAGAGAAATAACCAAAAGGCTGAAATAAAAACTGGTGGACGCAACAACCAGCCACGCTACTTGGCCTGGCCCATCACGCGCAATAATAGGAAATTGCTAAAATTTTGAATAGGAATATTCGAGAGCAAAAAGTTACTTTGGAGGACGGGTGCATTGGAGCCATATATTTGAAATAGTTCCAAAATGCTTTTTTAAGGTTTCATAAAATTTTGAAAACAAATCAACATGTTTATATGGATGTGTATTACACATATGCAAATCTTGATGCTGAAATAAGTAACCATGTGAGTTATACAAAAAAGACAAAATCATGATTTTCGGAAGATGAACAGTGCATGCATTATTCACTATTTGGAAATCCCCATTTTGTCATTTTTGTATAGCTTACATGTTTACTTATTTCATCACCAAACTTTACACATGTGTAATATACATCCATATGATCACGTAGAATTAATTTCGGAATTTTTTGAAACTTTAAATGTGATTTGTAAAGTATTTAAAATAAGGTCCTCCAATGCACCCGGGATCCAAAAATCCACTCTCTTTGCGAGAGCAACTAGTTGATGAGTGCTCCTTCAGAAGCCTCCCAACGATCGCTTGTGAAGCGCGCTCTCAGCCACCGTTACGTGTCGCATTTTAGACGCTTCCTCCAAAATTTCTATTTATCTTTTCGCACGGGTATTCGGCTTTTATCTGGTTTTTTCAGCTTTCCGGTTTCCACCGGTTTTCCTAAGCTTTTCGACAAAAAAAATCCGGGAAAAAATTGGTGAATAAACGTGTTTTATTTACTTCCGCAAGATATACGGTTTAGCTTTTGCGAGAAGCACGGTTTTGCTTCCACGAGCGGCACAACCGTACCTCTCAACAATGAAAAAAAAATTTCTTCTGTGAGAGGCACGATTTTCCGCAAGAGGCATGCCGTGCCTCTCAGAAACGGAAAACAAACGTGTTTTCTTTTTTTTTCTTACGTGAGAGGCACGGTTTGACATCTGTGAGAGGTGCAGCCGTGTCTCTCGGAAACGGCTTTCCGAAAGGGAAAAACATGGTTTAAGAGATAAAACATATTTTTTTTCAAAACAGACAAAAAACATTAAAACACACAGGTTGTGATAAGTGACACATACCACTTATCACAATCTAAAAAGGTGGGAGCGATCTTTGGAAGAATACTATTTAATTAATGATTTCGGGAAATTGCTTCAGTTCCAAGACAGGAGCCCATTCGGTGGTACACCTGTCTCGGCTGTAAAAAGTCCCTGCTCGAAAAAAAATCAACTGAACAAGAGAAGGGGAATAGCGCAGCTCAAAAACAAGAGAGAGTGAAGGGGAACAGCGGAGCGACGGCGGCGGCGGCGGTGAGCTGCAGGCTGCGCGCTGGGGTGGAGGAAGGGCAGCAAGCTAACGCAGTCGACGGCCGGCGGTCGGGAGCAGCATCATCGTCGGGCAAAGGTATGGCCTTCTTCCTCGGCGTCTTTATCAGGCAAGCCCTTTGAATCCCGGTCGGATTCAGCCAGCCCAGGATGGCGTCTTTCTCAAGCAAATTCGCTCTTTTTTCTCTCATATAGTCAGATCTTGGCCAGTGCTCGCTCGCCATTCTAAAGATTGAGCTGTTTCGATTCGTTGCTACCCACGAGGCATGCCTTCGCCGCTGAG
>NW_021173341.1:0-4861 GCF_002162155.2 Triticum dicoccoides
TACAGACAGCAGCGGCCAGCAGCACAACCTGTTCATTTATATTCAAACTTTTTGTTAGACTCCTGCGGATTATAATTGACCCTCCGTTTGTTTTTTCCTTCCGAACACCAAATAGAGTATCAGGGGCTACTACCTATCGGGTGGTAATTTCACACATTTTTACTTACCTCAAAGCCCGTCAGGAGACTGGTGCAGGCTTCGGTTAGTCCGCTTGTCGGTGTCAAAACCGGCGGATCTCGGGTAGGGGGTCCCGAACTGTGCGTCTAGGCGGATGGTAACAGGAGACAAGGGACACGATGTTTTACCCAGGTTCGGGCCCTCTTGATGGAGGTAAAACCCTACGTCCTGCTTGATTAATATTGATGATGTGTGTTACAAGAGTGGATCTACCACGAGATCAAGGAGGCTAAACCCTAGAAGCTAGCCTATGGTATGATTGTTCGTCCTATGGACTAAGGCCATCCGGTTTATATAGACACCGGAGAGGGCTAGGGTTACATAGAGTCGGTTACAAAGGTAGGAGATCTACATATCCGTATCGCCAAGCTTGCCTTCCACGCCAAGGAAAGTCCCATCCGGACACAGGACAAAGTCTTCAATCTTCTATCTTCATAGTCTTGGAGTCCGGCCGATGATGATAGTTCGGCTATCCGGACACCCCCTAGTCCGGGACTCCCTCAGTAGCCCCCGAACCGGGCTTCAGCGACGACGAGTCTGGCGCGTATATTGTCTTCGGCGTTGCAAGGCGGGTTCTCCTTCAAACTTCATGTTCCCATCGAATAGTGTCCGGCTTCCTTATAAATGTTGCGCTCCTTGGCTTCTACGCCCAGTAATGGCCTTCTTCCACGTGTCGTATGAATGCGAAAGGCTAGGGTATTTTTACATTTTACCCCCTAGCCGTGCGAACGAGCCGCCTATAAGAGAGGCGAGGATCTAGATCCAGCTCACACCATCCTCCATCCGCAAGTTCTCATCGTAGCGCCTCTGACAAAAATCCATTCCATCATGGATAGCCGACGCGGCTCCTCCTCTCACGCTCCCAGCCCTAAGCCAGGAGATTGGGGAAGATGCTCAGTTCCACACAGCGGGCTAGTGGCGCTCCAAACCGAGGGATATCTTCCCGCAGCTTTCATGGTTCCGGTTCGAGCTGGACTAGCCACCTACAAGGGTGGAAAGCAGGCGGAGAGCATCCCCAACCCTTCCAAAGGGGAGCGGGCATGCTTTGTCCCTTATCTAATAAGGGGACTCGGATTTCCCATACATCCGTTTCTCAGGGGGCTCCTAGAGTTCTACGGACTCCAGCTTCACCACCTCACGCCCGTCTCCATTTTGCACATCGCGGGCTTCGTAGCTCTTTGCGAGCTGTTCTTGGACATCGAGCCCCATTTTGCACTGTGGAAGAGATTGTTTTGCCTCGTACCCCGTTCTCATGAGGGGTCGATAAATCAAGTGGGCGGAGCCTAAATATGGCGCATCGTTGGGACCGGATATCTATCTGGCACCCCGAAGAAGGCATCCGAAGACTGGCCTTCGGAATGGTTCTACATGGAGGACGCCCCTCTGCCGGATCCAGTTCGGATCGGCCTCCCAGAGTTCAGCAATGCTCCCTTGAAGAAACGCCTGAGTTGGCGCCCACGGAGCCCTCAACGGGAAGATGATAGGAGCGTCCATTATCTAATGGGCCGGATTAGGTTACTGGCCCACTCCGGATTGGCCATGATTGGAGTCATGGCCACGTGCGTTATGCGAGGGGTGCAGCCACTCCAATATAGGGGCCACCCTATGTGGGATTTCAACGGGGAAGATGACGCCACCCGTCATGGCCGCAAAGGGCCAGGCTCGGCAGCTGATCTGGCAAAGATCCTGTCCGGCTTGTACAAGGGAGAGGATGAGGACTTCCTCCGCATGAATCCGTTGAATGGATTCTCTATGAATAACCATCGGAGCTAGGTAAGCGGATGTTCATCTACCCGATCCATAATTTCAAAGTCAAGTATCTTACTTTGTGATTTCGATGCAGGAGCTGCGCCGGGACGTGGGGGGCATACGAAGCCTAACTCCACAGCCCGAGGATCCGGAACGATCCCTTGATCCGACCTCCGAAGAGGATCCGGACATAAAGGTGGAGCTGATTGACGGGGTGTTCCACCAACTTAGCATGGACAATGCCCTAGTCGCCATTACGGCTGACTACCCCGGTTTGTTTCCGGCCTCCCAGGTGACTACGACCAAGGTCTTGACACCATCATTTGATCCGCGCTCAATTCTGACCATCCCATATTGATGGTGCATCACAGGAGGTGCTTTTAAGGCGGGAAGCCAAACCCGCGGCGGCCGACCAACAAGGGTCGGTCCGGCCCAGCAGGCGGAAGAGGAGTGCGACGTGAACCGAAACATCGCCGCAACGGTACGGAGCACCGCTATTTTTAAGGGAAGGATCCCCAGGAGGTATATTAATGCTCATAACTTTTCCAGAAAGAGCGCTCGCCGGACAGTGTCCGGAGAGGTTGCCAATCAAGCTTCCGCTAGCCATGCTCCAACGCATGGTCCGGGAGGGGAAGCGAATACAAGGCATGAGCCGGACGCTCCTCCGACGGAGGATGACGACAGGCTGTCCGCCACCCGGTCTGAGGTGGAGAGCGCCATGAATCACAGGCATCGCCGGACAGTTCTTCATGACGCGTGTTTCTCCCCGGAGGCGTTAAATGCCTTTGATGCGGGAAACGCGCACCTCCATGCCGCTCAAGATGGGTTAACCAGAGCCACGGAGCAGTATGTGAAAGACATACGGGTAAGTAATTTTAATAGTTATATATGCCAGTAGCCCCCGAGACTTAAAATAGTTAAAATAACTGGTTTAAGGATCAATTATTATGCAGGATCTTACGGAGAAGAATACCCATCTGTCCCAGTAGCTCGAAGAGTGCAAGGCCCAACTTGAGGCCGCACTGGCCGCCACAGGGGGAGCCACAGAGACCCCCGCTGGTAAGACGTACTTTGAAAAGATAATTAATTAACAAAGTGCGGCGTGAATCTGACAATAATATTGCAGAGGGCGCCGGACTAGATCTGGACAAGCAACAGCTACTGCGTCAGCTAAAGGCCGGCGAGAGGGTGCTTATGAAGGTGCAGCAGGAGAGAAACAAGCTCCAACATGCCCACACCCAGCTAGGAGAAGAGCTGAAAGGTGTTCGGGCCCAGCTGTCTGGCTCCGTGAAGGAGAATCAGCGGCTTCGTCGCGGCATTTATAGTAAGTGCTTGAGCAAATTCCTTTGAAAATAAGAATTCGGCGAGGAAGTCGATTGACAAAAATATGTCTTTAGGTGTGCTCACAGGTCGCCCTGCGGAGGAAATGCCTGGGTCGACGGGTGACCGACTTCCCGAGCTGGTGCAATTGCTCGAACGTGTTCGGCAGGTGATGAGTGGCGTCGTTCAGGCTTTATGGCCATCCGTCTCCCTACCCGAGGGCCTTGGTGAGCTTGCTGAGAAGCTTCAGGGAGCATGGCGATGCCTCCGTTTGTGGAAGATATCGGCCTGCCGTCAGGGCGCCAGGGAGGCCTGGGCCATGGTGAAGACGCGTTACCCGAAGGCTGACCCAAACCACATGGCCGAGGTCGGACCTGCGGGGCCTGATGGGAAGGAGATCCCTGTGAGCTTGATGTACGGCCAAGTAGAACTGGCCGCGAAATATTCCCAACAGGACTGTAAATCAGACAGCCTGTTAGATGGGATTGAGGAGGAGTATAATCAGTCGGTTTGACGATGTAATTTGAAAATGACATGTAAAATGCCTTCTAGCCAGATTGTAGATCGTTTGTCTTTGCGGACCGTTTCGCTTCAACCTCGGGACCCAACAGTCCGGAGTGTGTCCGAATACCCTTACGGTTATAAAAGAACCGGGGCATGCATGGAGACAAGGCGTCGGGGTCATAATTGCTTTATCAGACAAGTGCCCAACTAGCTATGTTATATTACATGGTTAGTAAGAAACATCTTCCAGGGAGAATAGTTCCGTTAAGGGTTCCTTTCCCTGGGAGGCATGCCCTAAAGTGCAATGCCGGACTGCGAAAATAGCAGAAAAAGCATCTGGGGGCAGATAAATAAGTAAGTAATAAATCATCTTTCAAGTCACCGACCGAGTATTCTCTTAAGAACGCTAGCTTTCGGCTTCACCCAGTCTAAGGTACACATCTGGCTGACCCGGCAGTAGCAATCGCAGATGTGCTCCCTTTACCTCCTAGCCGAACAATCGCGAACGTAGGGGTAAGCACAGGAGCCAGGCAACCTAGCTTGGCCAAAACTTAAGTCATATCGATGCATACAATGGTGAATAAAAGGTACATGCGGAAGTATGACACATGTATTGGGCATGAAGCCCGTATGAATAAGCTTCTGTTAAAGAAGCCCCCAGGTATAATGAGTGCTAGGAGCACATCAAGTGTGTGCGAACAAAGCGCAAATCAGCCTATAAAAGGTATTGAAAAAAAAGTGGGAAGAAGGAGGGGGACAAGAGACAGTAGAAAATATAAAAAGGTGGACGGGGGAGTGAGACGAACTCTGAGTCCGGCGTTAGGCGTAGAATCTTCGAAGACAGGCTGCGTTCCATGGGTTCGACTCGAGTCGGTTGTCAGATGCTTTACGTAGACGGTATGCTCCGCCGGTCAGTACTTGGTCGATGATGAAGGGACCTTCCCACTTGGGCTTAAGTTTGTCCTTTTTCTTGTCCGGCAGGCGTAGAACGAGTTCGCCAACATTGTAAGTTTTGGCCCGTACTTCTCTGCTTTGATATCTTCGAGCCTGCTGCTG
Source organism: Triticum dicoccoides (assembly GCF_002162155.2). Lineage (NCBI taxonomy): Eukaryota > Viridiplantae > Streptophyta > Magnoliopsida > Poales > Poaceae > Triticum > Triticum dicoccoides. Next base: position 4,807 of record NW_021173341.1, read on the forward strand.
ATAAAATGCGGAACGAGCCTTTGCCATGTCCTGCTCCTCCTCTAAGGCGTCCAAA
>NW_021173342.1:0-1164 GCF_002162155.2 Triticum dicoccoides
TGATGCAAGTTGCCGCCGTGGACTCGAGAAAGTCAATGTTGCTTCCTCTGGAATCATCGCAAGTCAGTCATGCACACGTGCGAAGAATTCTGTGGTTTGAAGACTTGCAACCTTCAATCTATATGTATCCCTAGCACACCAAGCCACTGATTGATTTGTTCAAGGAGAAGAAGTTCCTTCTTAAGAGTATACCTTATGCAAGGATTTTGATATCCTCGATGATGGTTCCCCTCCTGAACTCGGTAGTGTTTTATTATAAGACTACCACGTGGTCATGCTTGTCTGGGACAGCGTGTTCACATGTTTGTAGCAGAACCAGCTCATGTTTTGGAGCTTGCTATCGTAGTTCATCTCCCGAGAATCCCGCAATGTCATCTCGTCGATTTGTGTTGCAAACTTTCATTTTTCTTCCTAAGACTCGATGAGCCTGGAATATCCTAACACCAACCAGAGCTGAATCTCAGGCAGATATGATGGTTGGAACATTTCCCCAAGAACTATAATATTGGTTCCTCGATAACCGGTAAAGTGGATGTCGTGGCCAACACACCCAACCGGAAGACCTATTATTGTAGTATCTTGTTTGAGGAAGTTGCCCCCCCCCCATAGGGATTTCGTAGGATTTACTCCCTAGTTGCCCCTATGGATTTTTGTGTTCCCGAAGTCCGACCTTTACTTGATGTTCTAGATACCAAACCATTTCAATGAATGGGATACGTTAGCACATCAAGGAGAACATTAGAAGCGGAGTGCTAAATGTCTCTCGGTCGATCATCCAGATTTTATTTCCTTGGCCCCGTCAAGGGTGAAATCTGAGAAGGTGTTATCTTCCTTTGCATCTGCATCCTCCATCACCATTCATCATGGTAGCAAGTTGTGTTGCCAGAATCCTTGACACGGATATTGGTAGAACCTTGATGATTATGGAATTGCTCAAGTTCTTGAGAGCACGCACAAGCGCTAGGTGTTATCATCGACACTAGCTGGGTTTGCTCTCAGTCCCCTCGGCAATGCTATGACCTATTCAAACAGTGAATTCACTCTCTGTTGTTGGGTTCTTCCCCAGTTACCAGAATCATTCCCAGCATTTGCATTTTGTTCCCAGCTTGCACCGTCAATGTGCCATTCTACCATGGGTCTCTTCCATCTTCGGTGATAAGCAAA
>NW_021173343.1:0-703 GCF_002162155.2 Triticum dicoccoides
CCCCCCCCTCATGTCGAAGTTATCGGGGAGGGTTATATCGACCCCCCCTCCTGTCGAAGTTAACGGGGAGGGGGTATATCGACAATGACATGCATACATGGAAAAAAAATGCTATCCATCTATACATACATAGCCACATACATATATACATGGAAATAATGCTGTGAAAAAAAAGAAAAAAAAGAGGAGAAGAAGAAAGGAATAGAGGAGAAGACGAAAAAATAGAAAAATTTCTTCTTCTCCTCTATTCCTTTCTTCTTCTCCTCTTCTTTTTCTTCTTTTTTCCTCTTCTTATTTATTTCCTCTCTTCTTCCTCTCCTCTTCTTTCTTTCTTCCTCTTCTTATTTTCTTCTTTCATATCCTTCTTTTTCTTCTAAATTTTAGCATATTCTAAATTTTCTTCTAACTTTCTATATATGAACAAAAAACTTTCTATGAAAAAAAAACTTTCTATATATATATGAACAAAATTTCTATGAACCAAACTTTCTTCTTTCTTCCTCTTCTTTCTATGAACCAGAAAAATTACATATATGGAAAAAGATTGATACACATATGAACAAAAAAATACATATATGAACAAAAACATGCTCTGAACAATTTTTTATACATTTTGAACATATACATACACATAGCCACATACATACACATATACATTATATATATATATGAACAAAAAATTAAAATAATAAAAATGAAGGGC
>NW_021173344.1:0-1518 GCF_002162155.2 Triticum dicoccoides
GTTCTTTATCTTGGTCATATCATCTCTGCCAAGGGCATTTCCGTGAATCCTGAGAAGGTGTCCGCAATTGTGAATTGGGAACCTCCCCAGAACGTGAAGCAACTCCGCAGTTTCCTCGGTCTCGCAAGCTATTGCAGAAGATTCGTTGAAAACTTTTCTAAGATCGCCAAGCCTCTCTCAAATCTTCTTCAGAAGCACGTCAAGTACGTTTGGTCTCCGGAGTGTGATATTGCTTTCAACACTTTGAAAGAGAAGTTGATCACTGCTCCAGTTCTGACTCCGCCTGATGAAACCAAGTCGTACGAGGTCTTTTGTGATGCCTCTCTCCAAGGTCTCGGTGCTGTACTGATGCAAGAGAAGAAAGTTGTTGCTTATACCTCTCGCCAGTTGAAACCTAATGAGAAGAACTACCCCACTCATGATCTCGAGTTGGCGGCAGTGGTGCATGCTCTTTTGACTTGGAGACATCTTCTATTGGGAAGGAAAGTGGATATTTTCACTGATCACAAGAGTCTCAAGTACATCTTCACTCAGCCTAATCTCAACCTCAGGCAGACTCGATGGGTCGAAATGATTCAAGAGTACAATCCAAGTATCGAGTATACTCCAGGCAAGGCTAATGTGATTGCTGACGCTTTGAGCAGAAAAGCATATTGCAACAGTCTGATTCTCAAGCCTTATCAACCCGAGCTTTGTGAAGCTTTCCGCAAGCTTAATCTGCAAGTTGTTCCTCAAGGTTTCCTCGCCAACCTTCAAGTCTCTCCTACCTTAGAAGACCAGATTCGCCAAGCCCAACTTCTTGATGCTATGGTGAAGAAGGTGAAGATTGGTATTGCAAAGAGTCAGTCCAAGTACAAGTGCTACCGACTTGATGATAAGGACACTCTCTTCTTCGAGGATCGAATTGTTGTACCCAAAGGTGAACTTCGTAAGGTGATCATGAACGAGGCTCACAATTCTCTCCTCTCCATCCACCCTGGGAGTACGAAGATGTATCAGGACCTCAAGCAAGCTTATTGGTGGACTCGAATGAAGCGCGAGATTGCTCAATTCGTGAATGAGTGTGATGTCTGCAGAAGAGTGAAGGCAGAACACCAAAGGCCAGCAGGTCTCCTCCAACCTCTTGCCATTCCAGAATGGAAGTTTGACCACATTGAAATGGACTTCGTGACTGGGTTTCCAAAGTCCAAGCGTGGCAATGATGCTATATTTGTTGTCATCGACAAGCTCACCAAAGTGGCTCATTTTCTGCCTATCAAAGAGTCGATCACTGCAGCTCAATTGGCGGAACTCTATACCTCTCGCATTGTCTCTCTGCACGGTATTCCTCAAGTGATATCTTCAGACCGTGGCAGCATCTTTACCTCCAAGTTTTGGGATTCTTTTCAGAAGGCCATGGGCACCAACATCCGCTTCAGCACAGCTTTCCATCCTCAAACGAGCGGTCAAGTCGAGCGTGTCAACCAGATTCTCGAAGACATGCTCAGGGCTTGTGTGATTTCTTTCGGCATGAAGTGG
>NW_021173345.1:0-1701 GCF_002162155.2 Triticum dicoccoides
ACACAAGTACTTTATTTAAGGCTCGGGGAGCCATACATAACATACACAAAGGTACGGGTCTCACGACCCAACATACAAGTCATACAGTCATACAAACCAGCAGCGGAAGTAACTTGTCTGAGTACAGACAACTAGTAAAATAAAAGAGGCTTGGAAAGCCTAGCTATACTACAAGGTCCTTCACAAGCTCAGGGTCACCACCTGGGTCTTTAGCCTACTCGTTGATGTCAACGTCTACATAGAACCCATCAGAAGGGGTTGCAGCGTCTTCTGTAAAAATGTAGATTATAGCAACATGAGTACAAAGGTACTCAGCAAGACTTACATCAGATCCTACATACATGCATATTATCAAGAAGGGTTGGTGGAGTTATTGCAGCAAGCCAGCTTTGACTCTTGGCTAGACTATCCTACGATACTCCAACTTGAAATGGTTTTGCGCACATGAGTCCACTACTCACCACTTCAATACACTACCGAGGATCCACCTCCGTCTTCCTACGGAAGAGCCATCCTCGGCACTCACACTTATCTTGAGGCTTTTAACAGTTTCCATTTACTTGTCTATGAACTGTATAGGTAACCAAGTAGTCCTTTACCGCGGACGCGGCTATTCGAATAGATCATGTTAACCCTGCAGGGGTGTACTCCTTCATACACGCTCTCACCACTTACCGTCGTTTACACGACATGTACTCGGCAACCTTCAAGCGGAAGCCCAACGTGGGTGTCGGCCATGACCTACCTAATCACCTAAGCCTCCAGTCCAGGTTTATCGCCTATTCAGGTTCCATCCGCAGGGAGTCCGGCCGAGGTTTCCCATACGGCCCCGAACGATGTGAACAGGGTTCCTGAAATACCTAACGGGTATTCGGTACACCGTGCCACGTACCTACCGCATCACAGCCCACCCCTACGGTCAGCGCTGTCCACGGCCTCCAGTAGGCTACAAACACCAGAAACTACTTGCAACTCCTGGACGGAGAACTAGGGTGAATAAGAAGCCGAGAGGGTCCATTGGTTTCGGGCCCAATGCATGGTAGTAGCTGATTCTTAAATCACACATACAGATCTCAGTGCTTAAGGTCGGCTTCAATGAAACAACCCACCATGTACTCCTACATGGCCTCTCATCGATACCTTTACCAAATCGTGTTCACCACACCATTCTCATTACCTACATAATCATGCTAGTGGGTTTCATCTAGTTACTGTGGCAATGACAGGTCATGCAGAGGAAATGGGTTCAACTACCGTAGCACACAGCAGTTTGAAACGCGTTGTCTTAATGCAGTAAAAGAGAGCAGGAGCGAGAACATGGGATTGTATCGATATGATCAAATGGTTGGTTGCTTGCCTGATGGTTCGATGCACTGATACGGTTCTTCGTTAGGGTAATCACGGTACTCCTCGGAGGCAGAACCTGTCGCAAAGGACACCGACACACAACCATCACCAAACAATGTGCAACAATATGATGCATGCATGAAACATGGCAATATGAGTGTGTTGGGCTAATGCAACTAAAACCAGAAGGGTTTGAACAAATTTGAATCAAAGATTCAAATTTCAAACTCAAACATGGCCTTTAAAAGTGCTTTTCCTTGTTCTGCTTAAAACATCAATTTAACTTGTTTGATCATGCATGAAAATAGTACAGATGGATAGCTTGGATTTTTCTGATCATTTTTCATATATAAT
>NW_021173346.1:0-1155 GCF_002162155.2 Triticum dicoccoides
ACAATATGCTCGATATGTGCAAATACAACGAAGCATCACAACATGACTCTATGACACAAGTACTTTAATTAAGGCTCAGTGAGCCATACATAACATACACAAAGGTACGGGTCTCACGACCCCACATACAAGTCATACAGTCATACAAGCCAGCAGCGGAAGTAACTTGTCTGAGTACAGACAACTAATAAAATAAAAGAGGCTTGGAAAGCCTAGCTATACTACGTGGTCCATCACAAGCTCAGGGTCACCACCTGGGTCTTTAGCCTACTCGTTGATGTCAACGTCTACATAGAACCCATCAGAAGGGGTTGCAGCGTCTTCTGTAAAAATGTAGATTATAGCAACATGAGTACAAAGGTACTCAGCAAGACTTACATCAGATCCTACATACATGCTTAGTATCAAGAAGGGTTGGTGGAGTTATTGCAGCAAGCCAGCTTTGACTCTTGGCTAGACTATCCTACGATACTCCAACTTGAAATGGTTTTGCGCACAATAGTCCACTACTCACCACTTCAATACACTACCGAGGATCCACCTCCGTCTTCCTACGGAAGAGCCATCCTCGGCACTCACACTTATCTTGAGGCTTTTAGTAGTTTCCATTTACTTGTCTATGAACTGTATAGGCAACCAAGTAGTCCTTTACCGCGGACGCGACTATTCGAATAGATCATGTTAACCCTGCAGGGGTGTACTTCTTCATACATGTTTCCACCACTTAGCGTCTGCACACGACATGTGCTCGGCAGACTTCAAGCAAAAGCCGACGTGGGTGTAGACCACGACCTACCTAAACACTTAAGCCTCTAGTCCAGGTTTATCGCCTATTCAGGTTCCATCCGCAGGGAGTCCGGCCGAGGTTTCCCATACGGCCCCGAACGATGTGAACAGGGTTCCCGAGATACCTAACGGGTATTCGGTACACCGTGCCACGTACCTACCGCATCACAGCCCACCCCTACGGTCAGCGCTGTCCACGGCCTCCAGTAGGCTACAAACACCAGAAACTACTTGCAACTCCTGGACAGAGAGCTAGGGTGAATAAGAAGTCGAGCGGGGTCATATTTCAGGACCCAATGCATGGTAGTAGCTGTATCTTAAATCACGCATACAGATCTCAGTGCTTAAGGTCGGCTTCAATGAAACAAC
>NW_021173347.1:0-638 GCF_002162155.2 Triticum dicoccoides
GGCGAGCCCGACGCGGCGGCGGAAGTGGTTTTGGCCGTTTCGGCCACCAAATGGGTCGCGGAGACCACCGGAGAGGAGCTGAGGTCGAGCCGCAGCTCTTGGTGGAGTCCGTTGGGGTCGGGGTGGCCGGAGTTGGCGCCGGCGACGACTTTGGCGGCCACCGGAGTTCGGCCAAAGTCGAACTTGTCGCTAGGGGGATCGGTGAGGTGCGGGGAGTAGCTAGTTAGGTGCTACGTGACGCGGTGAGCATGATGGACACCGTGGAGTGGCCGGAGGATGACCGGGAGCACGTCGGCGACGAGCTCCACGGCGGTGGGTGCGGTTGAGCTCCGGGAGGTCGCTACACGGCTCGGGAGCAAGAACGGAAGGGAGGGGAAGATGGCTAAGCTCACAGTGAGTGCAACGAAGCCCTTGGTGCGGCCGGGGATGGACCGGAGCGACGACGGTGTTGAAGGGGATCTCCGGCGACGGCGGACTCGGGCGAGGTCGATGCGGTGGACTCGGGCGTTGCGAGCGCTCGGGGCTCGGCTTGCTCGATGAAGTGAACAGCGGCGGAGCTCCTGGACACGACGAGAGGACGCACGGGCGGCGGGGAGCACGGCTACGACGTAGGCACGGCGGTGGTTGCGTCGGTCATG
>NW_021173348.1:0-1057 GCF_002162155.2 Triticum dicoccoides
TCCATCCGCAGGGAGTCCGGCCGAGGTTTCCCATACGGCCCCGAACGATGTGAACAGGGTTCCCGAGATACCTAACGGGTATTCGGTACACCGTGCCACGTACCTACCGCATCACAGCCCACCCCTACGGTCAGCGCTGTCCACGGCCTCCAGTAGGCTACAAACACCAGAAACTACTTGCAACTCCTGGACGGAGAACTAGGGTGAATAAGAAGCCGAGAGGGTCCATTGGTTTCGGGCCCAATGCATGGTAGTAGCTGATTCTTAAATCACACATACAGATCTCAGTGCTTAGGGTCGGCTTCAATGAAACAACCCACCATGTACTCCTACATGGCCTCTCATCGATACCTTTACCAAATCGTGTTCACCACACCACTCTCATTACTGACATAAACATTTCACTCTAGCCCATCACCCATATGAACCAGACCTGACACGACTCTAAGCATAGCAGGCATAGCAAGGTAGGAACAACACATACATATGGCTCAATCAACTCCTACACATGCTAGTGGGTTTCATCTAGTTACTGTGGCAAGGACAGGTCATGCAGAGGAAATGGGTTCAACTACCGTAGCACACAACAGTTTGAAACGCGTTGTCTTAATGCAGTAAAAGAGAGCAGGAGCGAGAACATGGGATTGTATCGATATGATCAAATGGTTGGTTGCTTGCCTGATGGTTCGATGCACTGGTATTGCTCTTCGTCGGGGTTATCACGGTACTCCTCGGGGGCAGAACCTGCCGCAGAGAGCACCGATACACAAACATTACCAAACAGTATGCAACAATATGATGCATGCATGAGACATGGCAAAATGAGTGTATTGGGCTAATGCAACTAGGAACAGATGGGTTTGAACTAATTTGAACCATTGATTCAAAGTTCAAACTCATATATGGCCTTTTAAAGTGCTTTTCCTTGTTCTGCTTGAAACATCAATTTAACTTGTTTGATCATGCATGAAAATAGTACAGATGGATAGATTGGATTTTTCTGATCATTTTTCATATATAATTTGTCCAATTTGGAGTTACAGAATAAAAGTTATGA
>NW_021173349.1:0-1578 GCF_002162155.2 Triticum dicoccoides
GGAGCCTATTGAATAGTTACTTGAGTTGTAGAGTCATGTTGTGATGCCATGTTGTATCTGCACATATCGAGCATATTGTGTGTATGTTGTTGAAATGCTTGGTATGTGTGGGATCTGACTATCTAGTTGTTTATCCTTAGTAGCCTCTCTTACCGGGAAATGTCTCCTAGTGTTTCCACTGAGCCATGGTAGCTTGCTACTGCTCCGGAACACTTAGGCTGGCCGGCATGTGTCCTTCTTCGTTCCTGTGTCTGTCCCTTCGGGGAAATGTCACGCGATGAATACCGGAGTCCTGTTAGCCCGCTACAGCCCGGTTCACCGGAGTCCTGCTAGCCCAGTGCTACAGCCTGGATTCACTCGCTGATGACCGACACGTTCGATGTTGGGTCATGGATGCCTGTCCCGGTAAGTTTGTGCCACTTTGGGTTTACGACTAGCCATGTCAGCCCGGGCTCCTTACCATATGGATGCTAGCGACACTATCATATACGTGTGCCAAAAGACGCAAACGGTCCCGGGCAAAGGTAAGGCGACACCCGTGGGAATACCGTGCGTGAGGCCGCAAAGTGATATGGGGTGTTACATGCTAGATCGATGTGGCATTGAGTCGGGGTCCTGACAGCGTTGGTATCAGAGCTTGACTGCCTGTAGGTTACCAAGCCAAACTGGTCGAAGTTGAGTCTAGAAATTCTTTAGTTATATAAGGGAATTGATTGTGGGATGGAACGTAAGGCTCTTTTTACTCCTTATACCTCGTGGCCTTCTGATCTGAGTCATCATCTTCTCTTCTACGGGGATTAAGAACTAGGCTATCTCTTCTTTCTATTAGGATCACGTGTTACTAAGCAGTGGACTTATAAGATTGTTGGATTTAAGTCTCAGTTCAGTTCCTACTACTTCTGTATGTTAATTGTTGATCTCGAAACCTGATATTGTGCTTCTGAGTGGTTATGCCACCATTTTTGTGAATGTCTCAAATCTTTTCTGAGCATTTACAGCCGTTATGCTGTCCGAGTCATCCCAGGTTTCTAAGTAGTCTGATGCAATTGCAAATCCTTTCTTCCCGTTTCAATGTTCCCATGGGCCAGATTAACCACACTAATCAGTGAGTTGAGGTACTCCGTTACCTTGACATATATGTTGGAGATATTATTATGACCCTAGGTGTCTCAGGGGATCATCTAGTAATTTAGCCATGATTTGTGTTCCCAGTGTGATGATTCTGGCCATCATTCTCGAAAGCATCCCGTGATGCTACTTAGTAGTAGGTATTCTATTCCTGGGTTCTTAAACCCGATATTCACCCTACTTACATCATGTTGATAGTGTTGCTAGTTCCTTTAGTATATTAGTAACCTTTGCGATAGTCCTCGAGGTCCGTGGTATATCGTTCTTCCAAATACCATGAACCATTATGGCAGAAGTTTGTTGGATCAAAAGATCACAACAGTCCCTCTATGAGTTCTCCATGCTATATTGTGACTCTGCCAGCTCAACCTTTCTGCATGGGTTATCCGGAAGAATTATGTTGAACTTTGTTCGGCATACCAACCCATGTATCCACAACCCAGAAAGTTA
>NW_021173350.1:0-1870 GCF_002162155.2 Triticum dicoccoides
TATCACGGCTGGAGGTGGCACCGGATGGAGGTGCTGGTGCAGTTGAAGTAGAAGATGCACGTGGTGTCCATGATGAAGGTCGGCCTGCAGAAAAGTTAGTTCGCCCCAATGCTTGTCGATCCTGCACTTCACGTTCAGCTTTACAAGCAAGATGGAATAAACGAGTGATATTAGTATACTCCTTATAGTTTAGAATGGTCTGAATCTCTCTATTTAATCCACCCAGAAAACGTGCAAGCATAGCTTCATTCTCCTCAACAATACCACATCTAATCATGCCAGTTTGTAATTCCTGATAATATTCTTCTACAGAATTTTTCCCTTGTCTTAAACGCTGCAATTTTTGAAGCAATTCACGTTGATAATATGGTGGAACCCAACGCGTACGCATAGCAGTTTTCAAAGCAGCCCAAGTAGTTGGAATAGGATATAATCTACAATGTTCAGACCACCATACACATGCAAAACTAGTAAAAGCACAAACGGCAGCAGCAACTCGTCTCTCCTCAGGATATTGTAAACATGTAAATCGTTGTTCAGTTTCTAACTCCCAAGTAAGATATATATCAGGAACATATCTACCCTCAAATGGTGGAATATTCAATTTCAGTTTAGGAATATGGACATCATCTCGTACCTGAGGTGGTGGTGCAGGCCTACCATTACGAATATATACCTGAGGTCGACCTGCTGGTGGTGCTACAGGTGGCTGCACGTAGTGTTGATTTTGATCAACCTCATCCTCATAATCTCCCACATAATCATCCTCCTCCGCATCAGCAGCAGGAGCCACAGAAGTATCAACAGCAGCACCAACAGTTTGGCCAAACGCAAGAGGAACACGGCTTGCTCGGCGGAGGTCTGCTTCGCGACGTGGAGGTTGATGAGGACATGACTATCTTGGATATGACCAAAAATATTGCATATATGCATATTTGTCAGGTGATTTCTAGTCCAAACTATTCAATAATCTATTTATGTTATCCAGAACAAAAATACTTCACACACTTTTGTGTTTTGTCTAATTGCAGGTGTATGGGACATTTGTACAATCCACATATGAAGATAAGGAAGAAAGAGATGTTTATTTGCTGTCCAAAAAGTTCTCTCACGTCACTTTTGGCCCAAGAGAAGATAGAGTCCAAGTCTCTCACGTTCTGGATTCAGATTCGGACTGCACAGACATACCTGACTCAAAACGCACACAAGTTTTTCATACGGACTCCGAATTGGGTGATTCTTTTTTTGTTGGAAACTAGATTTCGTGCACTTTCCAACCCAATTGGAATCACCTTCAAATTCGTCCGGAGCATTGAGTTGTGGACGAAACAATCTGATGCTGCAGCAGAATCCGAGTCAAACTACAAGTCCAAAGGTGTTACATCACCTCCACTTGGGCCCATTGGCCTTGTACGACCTAGATTTAGTTTTAGGCTGCCTTGGGACGTCCTCCCACCTCCTTGCCCGCCACCCCTTGCTCCTATATAAGTACATCCATCTAGTAGCTTTTCCTTGGGATTTGTTTAGTTAAAAGTTAGCCATTGCAACTTCGTGTACTTTGTTTGTGTCCAACGACCAGACCAAGACCGCTTACGGATCCCCACCTTTATCAATACTTCATCTATATTCGCAATATTCAGATTGCTTTATCATATTCTTGCTTGTTCTTCGATTGCTTGCAGGAATAGACCTTCGTGGTCAGGTTGATTGTGCTTCGGCGTGGTCAATAACCTCTCGGAGTTGGTTTAGCGATTGCTAAGGCGCAACGTCGTGCACGTTTGTAGTCGGATCGTCAAAGTCGTCTCCACCAAATCGATAGTTATCATCTCATCGAAAGATCGGGACCCTCGCCTCTATCAAGTGGTATCAG
>NW_021173351.1:0-830 GCF_002162155.2 Triticum dicoccoides
GCTTTGGGGCCCAATAACGGTGAGTAATAGTCCATGAAACAGGCCAGAATCGGCCAAAACTGCAAGTGTTGATGACCAACACGTAAGCACACCTTGGGGTTCAACAACTATGAAAATCGCTTCGGGGCCCCAAAACGTTGAGTAATATTCCATGAAACGGGTCAGAATAGGACAAAACTGTGAGAGTTGAAGACCAACACGTAAACGCACCCCGGGGTTCGTCCATCGTGGAAATGACTCCGGGACCCCAATACAGAGTAATAGTCCAAGAAATGGGCCAGAATCGGCCAGAACTGTGATTGTTGATGACCGACATGTAAGCACACCTTGGGGTTGAACAACTATGGAAATCGCTTCGGGACCCCAAAACGGTAAATAATATTCCACGAAACGGGTCAGAATTGGACAAAACTGTGAGTGTTGACGACGGACACATAAACGCGCCCCGGGGTTCATCAATCGTAGAAATCGCTCTGGGTCCCCAAAACGCTGAGTAATAGTGCATGAAACCGTGAGTAATAATCCATGAAACGAGAATCGCTTTGGGACCCCAAAACGGTGAGTAATAGTCCATGAAACGACAATCGCTTTGGGACCCCAAAACGGTGAGTAATAGTGCATGAAACGGGCCAGAATCAGCCAAAACTGCGAGTGTTGATGACCAACACGTAAGCACAGCTTGGGGTTCAACAACTATGGAAATCGCTTCGGGACCCGAAAACGATGAGTAATAGTCCACGAAACGGGTCGGATTTGGCCAAAGCTGTGAGTGTTGACGACGGACACATAAACGCACCCCGGGGTTCATCAATCGTGGAAATTGCTCTGGG
>NW_021173352.1:0-1248 GCF_002162155.2 Triticum dicoccoides
TAGTATATACCCGTGATCACCTCCCAGGTGATCACGGCCCGATAGTATAGCAAGGCAGACTGACAAGAATGTAGGGCCAATGATGATAAACTAGCATCCTATACTAAGCATTTAGGATTGCAGGTAAGGTATCAACAGGTGTAGCAACAATGTCAGGCTATGCATCAGAATAGGATCAACGGAAAGCAGTAACATGCTACACTACTCTAATGCAAGCAGTATAGATAAGAATAGGCGATATCTGGTGATCAAGGGGGGGGCTTGCCTGGTTGCTCTGGCAAGAGAGAGGGGTCGTCAACTCCGTAGTCGAACTGGGCAGCAGCAGCGTCGGCCTCGTAGTCTACCGGAGAGAAGAGGGGGAAGAAACAATGAATACCAAGTAAACAGATGCATATCGATGCATGACATGTCAAGAAGCGATGCTAGGCGTGCCCTAACGTGGTATAAGGTGGTACTGGTCAAGGGGGAATCATCCGGGAAAGTATTCCCGGTGTTTCGTGTTTTCGGGCAGATGAGCCGGAGGGGGAAAGGTGCGAGTTCGATAGGTTAGGGGTGTGTGGCGGACGAACGGACTGCGTATCCGGAATCGTCACGTCGTTCTGAGCAACTTTCATGTTGAAAATATTTTAATCCGAGTTACGGATTAAAAGATATGACTTTTAAAAGATTTTAATAATTTTGGAATTTAATTAGTTATTTAATTAATTCGAAAAAAAATGTATTTATGACGTCAGCATGATGTCATGCTGACGTCAGCAGTCAACAGGGGTTGACTGAGTCAACCCTGACATGTGGGTCCCGCATGTCATTCTCTAATATCTAATTAACCTAATCAGAGTTAATTAACATTAGTTAATTAGGTTAATTAGTGATTAGTGCTAATTAATCAGAATTAATTAGATTAATTAATTAATTAATTAATTAATTAATTAGTTAATTAGTTAATTAGTTTTATTTAATTTTTCATTTTCCTTTTATTTTTAAACCGTTCTGTGGGGGTGGGGCCCCCATGTCATCGGCCCAGAGGGCCAAACGGGCATGCGGGCGTGGTGGGTTTGCGGGGCGGTGCCCGTTTCGGGCGCAACCCCGAAGGACGCGGCGCGGGCGCCCGCGCCCGAAGCCAACGGGGGTCGGGGCGGCCGAGGCCACGACGGTGGCCGGAGGGGCCGCAGCCACGGCGAGGGTGGCCGGGCGGCAAGCGGCGCCGGCGAGGCGATTCGGGGCGACGGGGCGGGGCCGGCAGTGGCG
>NW_021173353.1:0-2788 GCF_002162155.2 Triticum dicoccoides
TCCTCTTTGTCCTCAACTTTGTCCGACTCCTTTTCCTTATCTTTGGGTTGTTTCCCCTGAGTGCTGGATCAAGCGCCGACACTGCCGAGTGGTATGTTTCGGGTAAATGAAGTTACCCTCCTCATCTTTCTTCGTGTGGATGTGGCACGGCAAATCCATCACGTCATTTCCTTCCTTATCCTTCACCTTCTTAGGGTTCCAAGACCCTTTGGGCTTTCCTTTAAATTTTCCTTGAGTCACGGCCAAGGCTTCTCCAGGAGCAGCTGGCTCGGCTTTCCGCTTCTGTTTCCGACTGGAGTTCCCTCCCCCGGTTTCAGGAGCGGTTGGCTTGTACTTTCCACTCCAGAGCCAATCCTCTTCTTCACCATTGGCATACTTGGTGGCAATCTCCATCATTCGACTCAGGGTCATGTCTCCGGTCTGACCGAATTTCAAACTTAGCTCTTTGTTCTTGACGCCTTCCTTGAAGGCACAAACTGCCTGGTGATCAGATACATTCTCCATCGTGTGATGCAATGTGATCCACCTCTAGATATAATCCCTCAGAGTCTCATTCGACTTTTGCACACAAACCTGCAGCTCTATCAACCCTGCTGGTCGCTTGCAAGTTCCTTCAAATGTTCTGACAAACACTCGGGCAAGATCTTCCCAAGTGTAAATGCTGCTAGGTGCCAACTGATTCAGCCATGCTCTGGCCGAGCCCTCCAACATAAGAGGTAGGTGTTTCATGGCCACCTCATCATTGCCGCCGCCAATCTGAACAGCCACTCGGTAGTCCTCAAGCCAAGTATCGGGCTTAGACTCACCAATGAACTTACTAACTCCAGTCGCCAACCTGAAGTTGGGAGGAATCACCGCGGCCCTGATAGCTCTGCTAAAACACTCTGGTCCTGAGACATGAACTCTGCTGCTGGTGGGCACATCTTGTCATGGCCTTCTCGGTGTGCTCTATTCTGGTCGACCAAACCTTGCACGATAATGGATCTCGCGTCAAAGCCTGGTTCTCTAGGGTCGACTGGAACCCTTCGCCCAACACTGTGCTGGCGTCTGTCATCTTGCTGTCGAGGGGCGTACGAACCAACCCTTGGGGGAGGAGTGGGAACTCGACACCGATCATCGCGATCGAATCGGTCATCATACTGATCACGCCGGCCTCCACGCCCCTCACGCCTCAGGGGCGATCTTGGGCTATGGGCCGAATGGACTGTATTCACAGCAACGGATCTGCTGTGAATCCTATTTTGCGACTGCGATACAGCTGAAATTTGATCTCCTGCTGCCCGGAGTAAATCTCTGATCTGCATCAAGCCTCTGCCAGCCTCTGACTGAGAGGGCTGAATCGACTCTGCTATACGGGCTGCAGCTACAAGATTCTGAATTGGAGTTCGATATACCTGAGTCGGTGGTGGAAAGAGTTGACGTCGACTGGAGTCTGGGATTCATTGCCGTGCACGCTCGTCGAGTGCTCGCTGGAGGTTCTCCAGTCGAGTGCGCTCAGCCAGGTTGGCCAAACGCGCGTCCTCTAAGGACGAGCCTCGGGGGTTTCTCCAAAGATAGGAGTATGCAGCGCATCCATGTTCCGGTGACGAAGATCTTGCCTCTGTAGCGACGTGAGGGCCTCGGGATGATATTCTTCGTGAGCGTGCGCCGGATCGCCTCCGCCATCAACTCCGTCGGTGCGGGGAAAACCGAGAGGACTGTGTGGTCCATTGACCATCACAACTTCCGCTGACGGATCACTGTTGTCGCACTCGGATTCAGTCTCTACAGAGCCAGTCGACAGATCAAACAGGCCGTAGAGAGATTTGTCGGGCTCGATCGCCGCTACTTGGGGAGTGGCTCACTGGCGAGCCACCGCGTGCCTCACCCACCGCTGAAGTCTCGACCGACCGGAGCGCTTGCGCCGGCAGGAGACAGGGAGGGAGGACGACATAGGGGTCGACCGATACTGGGTCGACGGTTGCCGCAGGAGGACGCCATGGACGCACGCGTGGAAGTGCGTCGCCCCGCAGACGGGGAGTGCATCGATGTCGAGTGGAGCCTCTTGAAGCCAAGCGGAGTCGTCGGCGATGAACTTGAGCGCGCCGAGATGGATCTTGCGGCCCTCAACCAAAACTCCGCTTGAAACCATGATGAAGGAGATCGGAACAATCGCAACTTCTCCAATAGGTCGCTAAGACACCGGCCCCATGGTGGGCGCCAACTGTCGTGGTTCTAAGCCTGACAATAGAATAGGGGGGTAGGTATGGAGAGGCAAGATCCTAGCTATGGAGTAGTTGTATACGCAAGAGATTTACGAGTTTAGGCCCTTCTCGGAGGAAGTAATAGCCCTACGTCTCGGAGCCCGGAGGCGGTCGACCGGATTATACGCGTATGAGTTACAGGTGTGCGAACCCTTTACACTGAGGGGGGGATGGCTTATATAGAGTCCGCCAGACCCCTCCAGCCCTCAGTTATGCAGGGTTTAAAGTACATTAAGGCCTGGTGTCGGGGATATACCCCGCGGTGTAAACCGCCAGAAGTATGACCCGCCCGGAGCTTGGCGATTCACGGGTAATCCGCCCGGACTGGGCGGCTCATGGTAACCCGGCGGGCAGGTCAGATGGATGACAAGGCCCAAGGCCCAGAAGGCCGGCTCATGTTAATGGTGGGCCGGTTTATGAGGAAAGCACAAGGAATATTCTCTTATAAAGGAAGCAAGACTAGGACTCCACTTGTAATAGGTTAATCCTAATCCTAGTAGGACTAGTCATGTAACCCGCCCCTTCAACATATATAAGGAGGGGCA
>NW_021173354.1:0-1146 GCF_002162155.2 Triticum dicoccoides
TCCAAAGCCCTCAAACAACACCTATTGATCAAGTTTGAGCTAGTTGGTCCCCAACCAAGTTGGGTCCTAAGAGGTTAGTCACAATAGGCTTGGCTACCCAAATGGTTCTTTGCTTCAAACCACTTTGAGTACCAACAAACTTGGCAACCACATTGCCAACCTTATCCTTCCCAAGAGAATAGACATCATCAATAATAATTGGGTTGGATAAGTTACCACTAGTGCATGAAGAAGCGAGGTGACCTTTCTCACGGCATAGGTAGCAACGTCTACTCTTCACTTTCTTCTCACTTGATTTCTCAACTTGAGAAGCATTAACTTGAGTCTTCTTGGGAAGAGGCCTTTCTTCAACTTGAGGTTGAGCATGTGATTGAACTTGTGCCCCCTTCCATTGTTGCTTGACACAAATGGCCTTCTTCTTCAATGGGCAAGATCTAACATGATGCCCTTCTACTTTGCACTTGAAGCAAACAATCTTGGCCGAATTCTTGACTTGTTCTTGGCCCTTCCTTTTGTTCATCTTGGACTTCTTCTTCTTATTGGAGTTGAATCCAAGTCCACCTTTGTCATTGGGGGATTTTTGCACACTCAAGATATTGTTGAGTGTGGATTTCCCTTCATGACACTTTTCCAAGTCTTTCTTCAAAGAAGTGACTTGGGCCTTGAGCTCTTTGATTTCCTCTACACAGTTAGTCTCAACACAAGTACTAGAGGAAGTATAAGCTTCATCGTTAGAGCAACAAGGCAAGGAAAGCAATTCATCACAAGATGTACCAACATTGTGAGTAGATGAATTACAAGGACTAGCACATGGCAATATACTATTTTGACTAGAAGTAGTGCTAGTACCCACATGAGGCTCACTAGATGTTACCTTAGCAATCATGGCCTCATGAGCTATCTTTAGCACACTATGGGATACTAGAAGATCATCATGAGAGCTTGAGAGCTTTTCATGACTTTCTTCCAATTTCCCATAATTGCTAGATAGCACCTCAAGTTGAGCCCGTAGCTCAACATTTTCCTTCAAAATGGATGCTTCACAAGTAATAGAATTAGTAGCACAAGCATCATCATTAACAACAAGAGGAGAAGGCAACTTGGCAAGCTCTTTTAAATAAGAAGCTTCAAGTTGGGCATGAGACT
>NW_021173355.1:0-843 GCF_002162155.2 Triticum dicoccoides
AGCCTCCTCCTCTCCTTGTTTTCCTCAATCTTGTTACCCTCCTCATCGAATTTGTTGTATTCCGGAGGTAGAACGAAATGTTCCATAAGCTTTTTGAAGCAATCTTTTTTTGTTCTCTTATCGACAAAAGTGAAACCAGCAATTCGTGCCTTCTTTGGCTTATTCCACTCCTGGACGGTGATCGAGACGTTGTCTCTAACAATGGCTCCGCATTGGTTGACAAACTTGGTGGCGTTCTTGCGGGGCTCCAGCGGCCTGCCGGTTGCACTGTCGACAACCTCGATGGTGCATGTTTCTCCTTGTTTCATCGTCTTGGTTGCGCCACGCTTTGACGACGTACTCGATTGTTTCGACGATCCGGCCGAGGGCTAAAATAAGAAAGAGAGTCGCGCGCGTTAGTCCACACATATTTATTCAAATCAGTTAGTTTGTATCACCAGAGGCTCAATGTATATATATATACCTCGGCGCCGGAGGTGGTTTCTACTTCCATTTGAAGATCGTCGTTTATCGACGTTTGTTCGGCATCATCTTGCTAACGGCGCCCTTCATCTTCACCGTCAAGGTTCAGATAAGAAGAGATATCATCTTCTTCTTGTCCGGTCGGCACATATAGAATATCGCCGTTTATGATGCCGAACATATGTGCTTCACCGTCCGGATCATAGTTGTCCATAATCGGGTCAGCTCTATCGTCCGCCATTATGTCAGTCCTGAAAACATGTAGTAAAAACAAATTAATTAAGTGAAGAAGGGGGGCGGTGGCGGTGGCGGTGGCGAAAGGGCGGTGGCAAAAGGAGGGGGCGAGGAAGGGGTGGGAGAGGGTGTCGCGGTAGAGCGCGA
>NW_021173356.1:0-1003 GCF_002162155.2 Triticum dicoccoides
ATGAAAATCGCTTTGGGACCCCAAAACGGTGAGTAACAGTCCACGAAACGGGTCAGAATCGGGCAAAACTGCGAGTATTGATGACCGACACGTAAACGCACCCCAGGGTTTTTTACTCGTGGAAATCACTCCGGGAACCTAAAACAATGAGTAATACTCCACGAAATGGGCTAGAATCAGCCAAAACTGTGAGTGTTGATGAGCGACACGTAAGCGCACCTTGGGGTTCAACAACTATGGAAATTGCTTTGGGGCCCCAAATCGGTGAGTAATAGTCCATGAAACGGGTCAGAATCGGCCAAAACTACGAGTGTTGATGAACGACACGTAAACGCACCCCAGGGTTCGTTACTCGTGGAAATCACTCCGGGACCCCAAAACAGTGAGTAATAGTCCACGAAACGGGCCAGAATCGGTCAAAACTATGAGTGCTGATGACCGACAGGTAAACGCACCCCAGGGGACGTTACTCGTGGAAATCACTGCGGGAACCTAAAACAGTGAGTAATAGTCCACGAAACGGGAAGAATCGGACAAAACTGTGAGTGTTGATGACCGACACGTAAGCGCACCTTGGGGTTTAACAACTGTGGAAATCGCTTTGGGCCCCCAAAACGGTGAGTAATAGTCCACGAAACGGGTCAGAATCGGCCAAAACTGCGAGCGTTGATGAACGACACGTATACGCACCCCAGGGTTCGTTACTCGTGGAAATTACTCCGGGACCCCAAAACAGTGAGTAATAGTCCACGAAACGGGCCAGAATTGGCCAAAACTGTGAGTGTTGATGACCGACACGTAAACGCACCTTGGGGTTCAACAGGAATGGAAATCACTTGGGACCAGAAAACTGTGAGTAATATTCCACGAAACAGGTCAGAATCGACAAAAACCGCGTGTTTTGATGACCGACACGTAAACGCACCCTAGGGTTCGTTAATCGTGGAAATCACTCCAGGACCCCAAAACAGTGAGTAATACGTCACGAAACGGGCCAGAATCG
>NW_021173357.1:0-932 GCF_002162155.2 Triticum dicoccoides
TGGCTGGTCAAATAGTTTCATTCTTCTGGAATGTATGACCATATTAATAATGAAGTACTTGATTAGACTAAAGCTTCTACTGAACCCTCTCAGGTAAACGCCATGATGGTGTTGCATTTACCCTTATATGCTTATGTCTGGAACACATGCCCGCTCTGCTTTCGGATTGATCTTGTTAACGAATACGCTGTTCGAGGAATCGTCAGAGTTCTCCCCGGGTTTAAAGTTTATACTGAAATATGTAATTTTGATTAGCAGTATAAGGGTAGGTAAAATGCCATCAAGACATGTATTGACGGTAACGCGCAAGGCGCTCTCATAGGTGTGTAATTTGTGATCTTAAGATGCTCTATGCGCTCATGGTTGTTTGTTGGTTAAATATAATTAGCCATGAGTATATGGAGAACTAGTTGTTAGCTGGTTTTTGGTAAAATCTGTTTTGCTAGCAGTTTTATGAATAATCAGTATAGGGAAAATACCGGTCGGGATTAGGAAACTGTAAAGATGGACATGCGATTTACTTGTTTGGATGAAATTCCATATTCCTCTCTTTGTGAGTTGTGGAAGGAGGATGGCATGAAAAAAGTTTGGGGCGTGAGGAAGTTAGTTAGGATCCTGTATTGCTAAATCGCGTTTTTGGAAAAACAACAAATAGTAGTTTCTCTACAAATGTGAAATCCAGAGTTTAATTGAAAAAAGTTCTTCATATACGCGGGTAGGTGTACATTTTCTACTTAGTGCATGTCACGCACACCATGATTATCTACTGATTGTTAAGTGCTAAGTATGTGTTGGGAAGATAACCAACTAGTTGGCTTGATATCAGGCACATGCAGGGGAGTACTCCAAAGTCAACTATATATCATGATGGTATCAAGCTTACATAAACATGTATTATCATGCATGTTCGTATGATAGTCCGGTATCAGCTT
>NW_021173358.1:0-1498 GCF_002162155.2 Triticum dicoccoides
CGAACTTGTTCTTCTGCTTCCTGAATCATATCCGGGCCAAAGAATTGTCTTTCCCCGGTCTCTGACCAGTTAAGGGGTGTTCGACACCGTCGTCCATAGAGAACTTCAAAAGGGGCTTTACCCAAGCTAGATTGATAGCTGTTGTTGTAAGCGAATTCGGCAAATGGAAGGCACTTCTCCCAGTCCATTCCGAATGAGATAACAGAGGCTCGAAGCATGTCTTCTAGAATCTGGTTGATGCGTTCCACTTGACCACTCGACTGAGGGTGGAAGGCGGTGCTAAAGGAGAGACGGGTTCCCATAGCATTTTGGAAACTTTCCCAAAATCGAGAGGTGAAAAGACTTCCTCGATCCGAGTTGATTTCCAAAGGAACACCATGAAGAGACACTATACGGGAGATGTATAAGTCTGCCAGCTGGCTAGCGGTTATACTCTCACGAACAGGCAAGAAATGGGCTACTTTGGAAAGACGATCGACAACGACGAAGATAGCATTATTCCCTCTCTTGGTCCTGGGAAAACCGTTAATGAAATCCATACCAATTTTATCCCATTTCCATTCAGGAATAGCTAAGGGTTGAAGGGTGCCAGCAGGCCGTTGATGCTCTGCTTTTACACGACGACAGACGTCGCAATTAGCAATATACTGAGCAATTTCTCTCTTCATCCTAGTCCACCAGAACCTCTGGCGTAGGTCCTGATACATCTTAGTACTACCGGGATGAATAGTGAGAGGAGATTCATGAGCCTCCTTAAGGATCAATCGCCTCAGGTTTCGCACTTTGGGAACCACTAGTCGATTCCCGAAGTATACGACCCCTTGATCATTAATGGAGAAACAATTCGCAACTCCTTTCTGGATGTTTCTCTTGATGCGGGAAATTCCCGGATCTACCCTCTGTGCTTTGATAATCTGATCCGTAAGGGTAGGTTTTGCTACCAAGGTGGAAAGAAAACCTTGAGGTACAATGTGAAGGTTAAGCTTCCGGAATTCCTCATGGAGAAGCGGTTGACTTTGTTGTAACATCAGGTTGTTACAATAAGATTTACGACTTAGCGCATCAGCCATGACATTGGCTTTCCCTGGGGTGTAGGTTATTCCTAAGTCGAAGTCTGTGATCAATTCAACCCAACGTCTTTGCCTGAGATTTAGATCCGGTTGGGTGAAAATGTACTTCAGACTTTGGTGATCAGTGAATATTTCGCAACGGTTACCGAGGAGGTAATGTCGCCAGGTTTTAAGTGCATAGACTACGGCTGCAAGCTCTAGATCATGAGTGGGATAATTCTCCTCATGTGGGTGCAATTGCCGTGAAGCGTAGGCAATTACGTGTCGATCTTGCATGAGAATGCAACCTAGTCCTTGTCGCGAGGCGTCGCAGTAGATAACAAAGTCCTTGGAGAAGTCTGGCGGTACCAGTACGGGAGCAGAGGTCAGGCGTCTTTTCAGTTCCTGAAAGCTGTGCTCACATTGTGGAGTCCATTCGAACTTCTTAT
>NW_021173359.1:0-10567 GCF_002162155.2 Triticum dicoccoides
ACCCTGGGGTTTGTTAATCGTGGAAATCACTCTGGGACACCAAAACATTAAGTAATAGTCCACAAAAGGGGCCAAAATTGGCCAAAACTGTGAGTGTTGATGACCGATACATAAATGCACCCTGGGTTCGTTAATTGTGGAAATCACTTCGGGACCCGAAAACAGTGAGTAATAGTCCATGAAACGGGCCAAAATCGGCCAAAACGGTGAGTGTTGATGATTGACACGTAAACGCACCCCAGGGTTCGTGAATCGTGGAAATCACTCTGGGACCCTAAAACAATGAGTAATAGTCCACGAAATGGGCCAGAATCGGCCAAAACTATGAGTATTGATGACCGAAACGTAAACGCACCCGGGGGTTCTTCAATCGTGGAAATCACTCCGGTACCCCAAAAAGTGAGTAATAGTCCACGAAACAGGCCATAATCGGTCAAAACTGTGAGTGTTGATGACTGACACGTAAACGCACCTCGGGGTTCATTAAGCGTGGAAATCACTCTGGGACCCCAAAATAGTGAGTAATAGTCCACGAAACGGGCCAAAACCGGCCAAAACTGTGGTTGTTGATGACCGACACGTAAGCGCACCTTGGGGTTCGACTGAAGGAAATATGCCCTAGAGGCAATAATAAAGTTATTATTTATTTCCTTATATCATGATAAATGTTTATTATTCATGCTAGAATTGTATTAACCGGAAACATAATACATGTGTGAATACATAGACAAACAGAGTGTCACTAGTATGCCTCTACTTGACTAGCTCGTTAATCAAAGATGGTTATGTTTCCTAACCATGAACAATGAGTTGTTATTTGATTAACGAGGTCACATCATTAGTAGAATGATCTGATTGACATGACCCATTCCATTAGCTTAGCACCTGATCGTTTAGTATGTTGCTATTGCTTTCTTCATGACTTATACATGTTCCTATGACTATGAGATTATGCAACTCCCGTTTGCCGGAGGAACACTTTGGGTGCTACCAAACGTCACAACGTAACTGGGTGATTATAAAGGAGCATTACAGGTGTCTCCAAAGGTAGATGTTGGGTTGGCGTATTTCAAGATTAGGATTTGTCACTCCGATTGTCGGAGAGGTATCTCTGGGCCCTCTCGGTAATACACATCACATAAGCCTTGCAAGCATTACAACTAATATGTTAGTTGTGAGATGATGTATTACGGAACGAGTAAAGAGACTTGCCGGTAACGAGATTGAACTAGGTATTGGATACCGACGATCGAATCTCGGGCAAGTAACATACCGATGACAAAGGGAACAACGTATGTTGTTATGCAGTCTGACCGATAAAGATCTTCGTAGAATATGTAGGAGCCAATATGGGCATCCAGGTCCCGCTATTGGTTATTGACCAGAGACGTGTCTCGGTCATGTCTACATTGTTCTCGAACCCGTAGGGTCCGCACGCTTAAGGTTACGATGACAGTTATATTATGAGTTTATTCATTTTGATGTACCGAAGGTTGTTCGGAGTCCCGGATGTGATCACGGACATGACGAGGAGTCTCGAAATGGTCGAGACATAAAGATTGATATATTGGAAGTCTATGTTTGGACATCGGAAGTGTTCCGGGTGAAATCGGGATTTTACCGGGTTACCGGGAGGTTACCGGAACCCCCCGGGAGCCATATGGGCCATCATGGGCCTTAGTGGAAAGGAGAAAGGGGCAGCCCAAGGGGGCTGCGCGCCTCCCCCCTTCCCCTAGTCCTATTAGGACTAGGAGAGGTGGCCGGCCACCCCTCTCCCTCTTTCCCCCTTGGGAATCCTAGTTGGAATAGGATTGGGGGGGGAGTCCTACTCCCGGTAGGAGTAGGACTCCTCCTGCGCCACCTCCTCCTGGCCGGCGCCTCCTCCCCCCTTGGCTCCTTTATATACGGAGGCAGGGGCACCTCTAAACACACAAGTTGACACAAGTTGATCCACGTGATCGATTCCTTAGCCGTGTGCGGTGCCCCCTGCCACCATATTCCTCGATAATACTGTAGCGGAGTTTAGGCGAAGCCCTGCTGCTGTAATTCATCAAGATCGTCACCACGCCGTCGTGCTGACGAAACTCTTCCCCGACACTTTGCTGGATCGGAGTCCGGGGATCGTCATCGAGCTGAACGTGTGCTCGAACTCGGAGGTGCCGTAGTTTCGGTGCTTGATCGGTTGGATCGTGAAGACGTACGACTACTTCCTCTACGTCGTGTCATCGCTTCCGCAGTCGGTCTGCGTTGGGTACGTAGACAACACTCTCCTCTCGTTGCTATGCATCACATGATCCTGTGTGCGCGTAGGAAAATTTTGAAATTACTACGAAACCCAACAGTGGCATCCGAGCCTAGGTTAATGATGTTGATGTTATATGCACGAGTAGAACACAAGTGAGTTGTGGACGATACAAGCCATACTGCCTACCAGCATGTCATATTTTGGTTCAGCGGCATTGTTGGACGACACGACCCGGACCAACCTTACGCGTACGCTTACGCGAGACCGGTTCCCTCGACGTGCTTTGCACAGAGATGGCTTGCGGGCGACTGCCTCTCCAACTTTAGTTGAACCAAGTATGGCTACGCCCGGTCCTTGCGAAGGTTAAAACGGAGTCTATTTGACAAACTATCGTTGTGGTTTTTGATGCGTAGGTGAGATTGGTTCTTACTTAAGCCCGTAGCAGCCACGTAAAACATGCAACAACAAAGTAGAGGACGTCTAACTTGTTTTTGCAGGGCATGTTGTGATGTGATATGGTCAAGGCATGATGCTGAATTTTATTGTATGAGATGATCATGTTTTGTAACCAAGTTATCGGCAACTGGCAGGAGCCATATGGTTGTCGCTTTATTGTATGCAATGCAATCGCGATGTAATGCTTTACTTTATTACTAAACGGTAGTGATAGTCGTGGAAGCATAAGATTGGCGAGACGACAACGATGCTACGATGGAGATCAAGGTGTCGCGCCGGTGACGATGGTGATCATAACGGTGCTTCGGAGATGGAGATCACAAGCACAAGATGATGATGGCCATATCATATCACTTATATTGATTGCATGTGATGTTTATCTTTTTATGCATCTTATCTTGCTTTGATTGACGGTAACATTATAAGATGATCTCTCACTAAATTATCAAGAAGTGTTCTCCCTGAGTATGCACCGTTGCAAAAGTTCTTCGTGCTGAGACACCACGTGATGATCGGGTGTGATAGGCTCTACGTTCAAATACAACGGGTGCAAAACAGTTGCGCACGCAGAATACTCAGGTTAAACTTGACGAGCCTAGCATATGCAGATATGGCCTCGGAACACGGAGACCGAAAGGTCGAGCGTGAATCATATAGTAGATATGATCAACATAATGATGTTCACCGATGAAACTACTCCATCTCACGTGATGATCGGATATGGTTTAGTTGATTTGGATCACGTGATCACTTAGAGGATTAGAGGGATGTCTATCTAAGTGGGAGTTCTTAAGTAATATGATTAAATTGAACTTAAATTTATCATGAACTTAGTCCTGGTAGTATTTTGCAAATCATGTTGTAGATCAATAGCTCGCGTTGTTGCTTCCCTGTGTTTATTTTGATATGTTCCTAGAGAAAATTGTGTTGAAAAATTGTTAGTAGCAATGTTGCCGATTTGATCCGTGATCTGAGGTTAAATCCTCATTGCTGCACAGAAGAATTATGTCCTTAATGCACCGCTAGGTGACAGACCTATTGCAGGAGCAAATGCAGACGTTATGAACGTTTGGCTAGCTCAATATGATGACTACTTGATAGTTTAAGTGCACCATGCTTAACGGCTTAGAATCGGGAATTCAAAGATGTTTTGAACATCATGGACCATATGAGATGTTCCAGTAATTGAAGTTAATATTTCAAGCAAATACCCGAGTTGAAGAGATATGAAGTCTCCAACAAAGTTCTATAGCTAAAAGATGGAGGAGAATCGCTCAACTAGTGAGCATGTGCTCAGATTGTCTGGGTACTTCAATCGCTTGAATCAAGTGGGAGTTAATCTTCCAGATAAAATAGTGATTGACAGAATTCTCTAGTCACCATCACCAAGTTAGTAGAACTTCGTGATGAACTATAGTATGCAAAGGATGATGAAAATAATTCCCGAGCTCTTCGTGATGTTGAAATCAACGAAGGTAGAAATCAAGAAAGAGCATCAAGTGTTGATGGTTGACAAGATCACTATTTTTCAAGAAAAGGGCAAAGGGAAAGAAAGGGAACTTCAAGTAGATTGACAAGCAAGTTGTCACTCCCACGAAGAAGCCCAAAGCTGAACCAAAGCCTGAAACTGAGTGCTTACACTGCAAAGGAAATGGTCACTGGAAGCGGAACTACCCTAAATATTTGGTGGATAAGAAGGATGGCAAAGTGAAAAAGGGTATATTTGATATACAGGTGTTTGATGTGTGCTTTACTAGTGTTTATAGCAACCCCTCGGTATTTGGTACTGGTTCAGTTGCTAAGAGTAGTAACTCGAAACGGGAGTTGCAGAATAAACAGAAACTAGTTAAGGGTGAAGTGATGATGTGTGTTGAAAGTAGTTTTCAAGATTGATATGATCATCATCGCACACTCCCTATTCTTTCGGGATTAGTGTTGAACCTAAATAAATGTTATTTGGTGTTTGCGTTGAGCATGAATATGATTTGATCATGTTTATTGCAATACGGTTATTCATTTAAGTAAGAGAATAAACTGTTGTTCTATTTACATGAATAAAACCTTATATGGTTACACACCCAATGAAAATGGTTCATTGGATCTCGATCGTAGTGATACACATATTCATAATATTGATGCCAAAAGATGCAAAGTTAATAATGATAGTGCAACTTATTTGTGGCACTGCCGTTTGGGTCATATCGGTGTAAAGCGCATGAAGAAACTCCATAAAGATGGATTTTCGGAATCACTTGGTTATGAATCATTTGATGCTTGCGAACCGTGCCTTTTGGGCAAGATGACTAAAACTCCGTTCTTCGGAACAATGGAACAAGTTACTGACTTGTTGGAAATAATACATACCGATGTATGCGATCCAATGAGTGCTGTTGCTCGTGGCAAGCATCGTTGTTTTCTGACCTTCACAAGATGATTTGAGCAGATATGGGTATATCTACTTGATGAAACATAAGTCTGAAATAGTTGAAAGGTTCAAAGAATTTCAGAGTGAAGTGGAAAAATCATCGTAACAAGAAAATAAAGTTTCTGCGATCTGATCGCGGAGACAAATATTTGAGTTACGAGTTTGGTCTTCAATTAAAACAATGTGGAATAGTTTCACAGCTCACGCCACCTGGAACACCACATCGTTATGGTGTGTCCGAACGTCGTAACCGCACTTTATTTGATATGGTGCGATCTATGATATCTCTTTACCACTATCGTTTTGGGGTTATGCATTAGAGACAGCTGCATTCACGTTTTAAAATAGGGCACCATCTAAATCCGTTGAGACGACACTGTATGAACTATGGTTTAGCAGTAAACCTAACCTGTTGTTTCTTAAAGTTTGGGGCTGCGATGCTTATGTGAAAAAGGTTTCATCCTGATAAGCTCGAACCCAAATCGGAGAAGTGCGTCTTCATACCCAAAGGAAATTGTTGGGTACACCTTCTATCACAGATCCGAAGGCAAGGCATTCGTTGCTAAAATGGATCCTTTCCAGAGAAGGAGTTTCTCTCGAAAGAAGTGAGTGGGAGGAGAGTAGAACTTGATGAGGTAATTATACCTTCTCCCTTATTGGAAAGTAGTTCATCACAGAAATCAGTTCCAGTGATTCCTACACCAATAAGTAAGGAAGTTAATGATGATGATCATCAAACTTCAGATCAAGTTACTACCAAACCTCGTAGGTCTTCCAGAGTAAGATCCGCACCAGAGTGGTACGGTAATCATGTTCTGGAAGTCATGTTACTAGACCATGATGAACCTACAAACTATGAGGAAGCAATGATGAGCCCAGATTCCACGAAATGGCTTGAGGCCATGAAATCTGAGATATGATCCATGTATGAGAACAAAGTGTAGACTTTGATTGACTTGCCCGATGATCGGTGAGTCATTAAGAATAAATGGATCTTCAAGAGGAAGATGGACATTGATAGTAGTGTTACTATCTACAAAGCTAGACTTGTCGAAAAAGGTTTTTGACAAAGTTCAAGGTGTTGAATACGATGAGATTTTCTTACTCGTATCGATGCTTAAAAGTCTGTCCGAATCATGTTAGCAATTGCCGCATTTTATGATTATGAAATTTGGCAGATGGATGTCAAAACTGCATTCCTGAATGGATTTCTGGAAGAAGAGTTGTATATGATGCAACCGGAAGGTTTTGTCGATCCAAAGGGAGCTAACAAAGTGTGCAAGCTCCAGCGATCCATTTATGGACTGGTGCAAGAATCTCGGAGTTGCAATATACGCTTTGATAAGTTAATCAAAGCATATAGTTATTGTACAGACTTACAGTGAAGCCTGTATTTACAAGAAAGTGAGTGGGAGCACTACAACATTTCTGATAAGTATATGTGAATGACATATTGTTGATCGGAAATAATGTAGAATTATTCTGCAAAGCATGAAAGGATACTTGAATAAAAGTTTTTCAAAGAAAGACCTTGGTGAAGCTGCTTACACATTGAGCATCAAGATCTATATAGATAGATGAAGACGCTTGATAAGATTTTTTCAATGAATACATACCTTGATAAATTTTTGAAATAGTTCAAAATGGAACAGTCAAAGAAGGAGTTCTTGCCTGTGTTGCAAGGTGTTAAGTTGAGTAAGACTCAAAGCCCGACCACGGCAGAAAATAGAAAGAGAATGAAAGTCATTCCCTATGCCTCAGTCATAGGTTCTATAAAGTATGCCATGCTGTATACCAGATCTATTGTATGTCATACCACTGAGTTTGGCAAGGGAGTACAATAGTGATCTAGGAGTAGATCACTGGAGAGCGGTCAAAATTGTCCTTAGTGGAATAAGGATATGTTTCTCGATTATGGAAAAAGGTTCGTCGTAAAAGGTTACGCCGATGCAAGTTTGACACTAATCTAGATGACTCTAAGTCTTGATCTAGATACATATTGAAAGTGGGAGAAATTAGCTAGAGTAGCTCCGTGCAGAGCATTGTAGACATAGAATTCGCAAAATACTTACGGATCTGTATATGACATACCCGTTGACTAAGATTCTCTCACAAGCAAAACATGATCACACCTTAGTACTCCTTGGGTGTTAATCACATAGCGATGTGAACTAGATTACTGAATCTAGTAAACCCTTTGGGTGTTGGTCACATAGAGATGTGAACTATGGGTGTTAATCACATGGTGATGTGAACTATTGCTGTTAAATCACATGGCGATGTGAACTAGATTATTGACTCTAGTGCAAGTGGGAGACTGAAGGAAATATGCCCTAGAGGCAATAATAAAGTTATTATTTATTTCCTTATATCATGATAAATGTTTATTATTCATGCTAGAATTGTATTAACCGGAAACATAATACATGTGTGAATACATAGACAAACAGAGTGTCACTAGTATGCCTCTACTTGACTAGCTCGTTAATCAAAGATGGTTATGTTTCCTGACCATGAACAATGAGTTGTTATTTGATTAACGAGGTCACATCATTAGTTGAATGATCTGATTGACATGACTCATTCCATTAGCTTAGCACCTGATCGTTTAGTATGTTGCTATTGCTTTCTTCATGACTTATACATGTTCCTATGACTATGAGATTATGCAACTCCCGTTTGCCGGAGGAACACTTTGGGTGCTACCAAACGTCACAACGTAACTGGGTGATTATAAAGGAGCATTACAGGTGTCTCCAAAGGTAGATGTTGGGTTGGCGTATTTCGAGATTAGGATTTGTCACTCCGATTGTCGGAGAGGTATCTCTGGGCCCTCTCGGTAATGCACATCACATAAGCCTTGCAAGCACTGCAACTAATATGTTAGTTGTGAGATGATGTATTACGGAACGAGTAAAGAGACTTGCCGGTAACGAGATTGAACTAGGTATTGGATACCGACGATCAAATCTCGGGCAAGTAACATACCGATGACAAAGGGAACAACGTATGTTGTTATGCGGTCTGACCGATAAAGATCTTCGTAGAATATGTAGGAGCCAATATGGGCATCCAGGTCCCTCTATTGATTATTGACCGGAGACATGTCTCGGTCATGTCTACATTGTTCTCGAACCCGTAGGGTCCGCACGCTTAAGGTTACGATGACAGTTATATTATGAGTTTATGCATTTTGATGTACCGAAGGAGTTCGGAGTCCCGGATGAGATCGGGGACATGACGAGGAGTCTCGAAATGGTCGAGACGTAAAGATCGATATATTGGACGACTATATTCGGACATCGGAAAGGTTCCGAGTGATTCGGGTATTTTTCGGAGTACCGGGTAGTTACGGGAGAAGTAATGGGCCTTGATGGGCTTTAGTGGGAAGAGGAAAAAGGCTGCTGCGCCCCCCCTCCCCTTTGGTCCGAATTGGACTAGGGAAAAGGGGGCCGGCCACCTCTCCTTCTCCTCCTATTCCTTCTCCCTTCCTCCCCTCTTGGTGGACTCCTACTAGGACTTGGAGTCCTAGTAGGACTCCCTATCCTGGCCGCACCTTTGCCTTGGCCGGCCTCCTCCTCCTCCATCCTTTATATACGGAGGCAGGGGCACCTCTAAACACACAAGTTGACACAAGTTGATCCACGTGATCGATTCCTTAGCCGTGTGCGGTGCCCCCTGCCACCATATTCCTCGATAATACTGTAGCGGAGTTTAGGCGAAGCCCTGCTGCTGTAATTCATCAAGATCGTCACCGCGCCGTCGTGCTGACGAAACTCTTCCCCGACACTTTGCTGGATCGGAGTCCGGGGATCGTCATCGAGCTGAACGTGTGCTCGAACTCGGAGGTGCCGTAGTTTTGGTGCTTGATCGGTTGGATCGTGAAGACGTACGACTACTTCCTCTACGTCGTGTCATCGCTTCCGCAGTCGGTCTGCGTTGGGTACGTAGACAACACTCTCCTCTCGTTGCTATGCATCACATGATCCTGTGTGCGCGTAGGAAAATTTTGAAATTACTACGAAACCCAACATCGACAACCATGTAAATCGCTTCGGAACCCCAAAACAGTGAGTAATAGTCCACGTAACGGGCCAAAATCAGCCAAAACTCTGAATGTTCATGATCGACATGTAAGCGTACCTTGGGGTTTCACAACTATGGAAATCTCTTCTGTACACGAAAACGGTGAGTAATAGTCGACGAAACGGGCCAGAATGGGCCAAAACTGTGAGTGTTGATGAGCGACACGTAAACGCACCCCGGTGTTCGTTAATCATGGAAATCACTCCGGGATCCCAAAAAGTGAGTAATAGTCAATGAAATGGGCCAGAATCGGCCAAAATTGTGAGTGTTGATGGCAGACACGTAAACGCACCACATGGTTCGTTAATCGTGGAAATCACTCTGGAACCCCAAAACAGTGAGTAATGGTCCACGTAACGGGCCAAAATCGGCCAAAACTGTGAGTGTTGATGAACGACACGTACACGCACCTTAGGTTTCGACAACCATGGAAATCGCATTGGGACCACAAAACGGTGAGTAATAGTCCATGAAACGGGCCAGAATCGGCCAAAACTGTGAGTGTTAATGACCGGCACGTAAACGCACCCCGAGGTTCGTTAAACGTGGAAATCACTCCAAGACCCCAAAACAGTGAGTTATAGTCCAAGAAACGGGCCAGAATTGGCTAAAGCTGTGAGTGTTGATGACCTACACGTAAACGCACCTCGGAGTTCGTTAATCATGGAAATCACTCCGGGACCTCAAAATAGTGGGTAATAGTCCACGAATCGGGCTAGAATTGGACAAAATTGTGAGTGTTGATGACCGACACGTAAGTGCACCTTGGTGTTCAACAACTATGGAAATCGCTTTGGGACCCCAAATCGGTGAGTAATAGTCCAGGAAACGGGCCAAAATCGGCCCAAACTGCGATGTTGATAACCGACACGTAAGCACACCTTGGGGTTTCACAACCATGGAAATCGCTTCGGGAACCCAAAACCGTGAGTAATAGTCCATGAAACAGGCCAGAATTGGCCAAAGCTATGAGTGTTGATGACTGACATGTAAAGGCACCCCAGGTTTGTTAGTCGTGGAAATCACTTCGGGACCCCAAAACGGTGAGTAATAGTCCACGAGCTAGAATCGGCCAAAACTGTGAGTGTGATGGCCGGCACGTAAACGCAGCCCGGGATTCGTTAATCGTGGAAATCACACCGGGGCCCCAAAACAGTGAGTAATAGTCCAGGAAACGGGCTAAAATCAGCCAAAACTGTGTGTGTTGATGACCGACAAGTAAGCGCAACTTGGGGTTCGACAACCATGGAAATCACTTTGGGACCTCAAAATAGTGAGTAATAATCCACGAAACGGGCCAGAATTAGCCAAAACTTTGATTGTTGATGACCGACACATAAACGCACCCCGGTGTT
>NW_021173359.1:10577-13311 GCF_002162155.2 Triticum dicoccoides
AATCACTCTGGGACCCCAAAACAGTGAGTAATAGCACGAAAAGGGCCAGAATCGGCCGAAACTGTGAGTATTGACGACCGACACATAAACCCACCCCGGGCTTCGTTAATCGTGGAAATCACTCCAGGAGCCCAAAACAGTGAGTAATAGTCCACGAAATAGAACAGAATCGGCCAAAACTGTGAGTGCAGATTACCGACACATAAACGCACCCGGGGGTACTTTAATCGTGGAAATCACTCCGATACCCCAAAACAGTGAGTAATACTCCACGAAACAGGCCATAATCGGCCAAAACTGTGAGTGTTGATGACCGACACGTGAACGCACCCCGGGGTTCGTTAAGCGTGGAAATCACTGTGGGACCCCAAAACAATGAGTAATAGTCCACGAAACGGGCCAAAATCGGCCAAAACTGTGGGTGTCGATGACCGACACGTAAGCGCACCTTGGGGTTTGACAACCATGTAAATCGCTTTGGGACCCCAAAACGGTGAGTAATAGTCCACGAAACGGGCCAAAATCAACCAAAATTGTGAATGTTGATGACTGACACGTAAGCATACCTTGGGGTTTCACAACTATGGAAATCGCTTCGGTACATGAAAACGGTGAGTAATAGTCCACGAAACGGGCCATAATCGGCCAAAACTTTGAGTGTTGATGAGCGACACATAAACGCGCCCCGGGGTTCGTTAATTGTGGAAATCACTCCAGGACCCCAAAAAGTGAGTAATAGTCAACGGAATGGGCCAGAATCGGCCAAAACTGTGAGTGTTGATGGCAGACACGTAAACGCACCACAGGATTCGTTAATCGTGGAAATCACTCCAGGACTCCAAAATAGTGAGTAATAGTCCACGTAATGGGCCAAAATCGGCCAAAACTGTGAGTGATGATACGTAAATGCATCCCGAGGTTCATTAATTGTTGAAATCACTCCGGTACCCCAAAACAGTGAGCAATAGTCCACAAAACGGGCCAAAATCGGCCAAAACTATGAGTGTTCATGACCGAAACGTAAACGCACCCCGGGGTTCGTTAATCGTGGAAATCAGTCCAGGACCCCAAAACGGTGAGTAATAGTCCACGAAACGGGCCAGAATCGGCCAACACTGTGAGTGTTAATGACCGACACGTAAACGCACCCCGGGGTTCGTTAATCGTGGAAATCACTCTAGGACCCCAAAACAGTGAGTTATAGTCGAAGAAACGGGTCAGAATTGGCCAAAGCTGAGAGTGTTGATAACCGACACATAAACGCACCTCGGGGGTTCGTCAATCGTGGAAATCACTCCGGGACCCCAAAACAGTGAGTAATAGTCCACGAATCGGGCCAGAATGGGACAAAATTGTGAGTGTTGATGACCAACACGTAAGCGCACCTTGGGGTTCAACAACTATGTAAATCGCTTCAGTACCCCAAATCGGTGAGTAATAGTCCAGGAAACGGGCCAAAATTGGCCCAAACTGCGATGTTGATGACCGACACGTAAGCGCACCTAGGGTTTCGCAACCATGGAAATCGCTTCAGGAACCCAAAACCGTGAGTAATAGTCCATCAAACGGGCCAGAATTGGCCAAAACTATGAGTGTTGATGGCTGACACATAAACACACCCCGGGTTCGTTAGTCGTGGAAATCACTTCGAGACCGCTAAAGGTGAGTAATAGTTCACGGGCCAGAATCGCCCAAAACTGTGAGTGTGATGGCCGGCACGTAAACGCAGCCCGGGATTCATTATTCATGGAAATCACTCCGGGACTCCAAAACAGTGAGTAATAGTCCAGGAAACGGACTAAAATCGGCCAAAACTATGAGTGTTGATGACCGACAAGTAAGCGCACCTTGGGGTTCGACAACCATGGAAATCACTTTGGGACCTCAAAACGGTGAGTAATAGTCCATGAAACGGGCCTGATTCGACCAAAACTGTGAGTGTTCATGATCGACACATAAACGCACCCCAGGGTTCGTTAATCGTGGAAATCATTCCGGGACCCCAAAATAGTGAGTAATAGTCCACGAAACGGGCCAGAATTGGCCAAAACTTTGGGTGTTGATGACCGACACATAAACGCACCCCGGGGTTCGTTAATTGTGGAAATCACTCCGGGACCCCAAAATAGCGAGTAATAGTCCATGAAATGGGACAGAATCGGCCAAAACTGTGAGTGTTGATGACCGGCACGTTAACGCACCCCGGGTTCGTTAATTGTGGAAATCATTCTCGGACCCAAAATAGTGAGTAATAGTCCATGAAACGGGCCAGAATTGGACAAAACTATGGGTGTTGATGACCGACACCTAAACGCATTCCGGGGTTCGTTAATCGTGGAAATCACTCCGGGACCCGAAAAGAGTGAGTAATAGTCCACGAAACGGGCCAGAATCGGCCAAAACTGTGAGTGTTGATGGCCGACACGTAAACGCACCCTGGGGTTCGTTAATCGTGGAAATCACTCCGGGACCCCAAAACAGTGAGTAATAGTCTAGGAAACGGGCTAAAATCGGCCAAAATTGTGAGTGTTGATGGCCGACACGTGAGCGCACCTTGGGGTTCGACAACCATGGAAATCGCTTTGGGACCTCAAAACGGTGAGTAATAGTCCACGAAACAGGCCTGAATCGGCCAAAACTGTGAGTGTTCATGATCGACACATAAACGCACCCCGGGGTTCGTTAATCATGGAAATCATTCCGGGACCCCAAAATAGTGAGTAATAGTCCACGA
>NW_021173359.1:18447-19246 GCF_002162155.2 Triticum dicoccoides
ACTGTCAGTGTTGATACGTAAACGCACCCCGGGGTTCGTTCATCGTGGAAATCACACCAGGACCCCAAAAAAGTGAGTAATAGTCCAGGAAACGGGGCAGAATCGGCCAAAACTGTGAGTGTTGATGGCCGACACGTAAACGCACCTCGGGTTCCTTAATTGTGGAAATCACTCTAGGACCCCAAAATAGTGAGTAATAGTCCACGAAACGGGCCAGAATCGGCCAAAAATGTGAGTGTTGATGACCCACAAGTAAACGCACCCCGGGGTTCGCTAATCGTGGAAATC
This sequence comes from Triticum dicoccoides, assembly GCF_002162155.2. NCBI lineage: Eukaryota > Viridiplantae > Streptophyta > Magnoliopsida > Poales > Poaceae > Triticum > Triticum dicoccoides. Next base: position 18,736 of record NW_021173359.1, read on the forward strand.
CCTCTGGGACCTCAAAACAATGTGTAATAGTCCACAAAACGGGCCAGAATTGGCCAAAACTGATGACCGACATGTAATCGCACCTTGGGGTTCGACAACCATGGAAATCGCTTTGGGACCCCAAAACGGTGAGTAATAGTCCATGAAACGGGCCATTATCGGCCAAAACTATAAGTGTTGATGACCGACACGTAAACACACCCTGGGGTTTGTTAATCGTGGAAATCACTCTGGGACACCAAAACATTAAGTAATAGTCCACAAAAGGGGCCAAAATTGGCCAAAACTGTGAGTGTTGATGACCGATACATAAATGCACCCTGGGTTCATTAATTGTGGAAATCACTTCGGGACCCGAAAACAGTGAGTAATAGTCCATGAAACGGGCCATAATCGGCCAAAACAGTGAGTGTTGATGATTGACACGTAAACGCACCCCAGGGTTCGTGAATCGTGGAAATCACTCTGGGACCCCAAAACAATGAGTAATAGTCCACGAAATGGGCCAGAA
>NW_021173359.1:19486-20868 GCF_002162155.2 Triticum dicoccoides
ACCCCAAAACAGTGAGTAATAGTCCACGTAACGGGCCAAAATCAGCCAAAACTCTGAATGTTCATGATCGACATGTAAGCGTACCTTGGGGTTTCACAACTATGGAAATCTCTTCTGTACACGAAAACGGTGAGTAATAGTCGACGAAACGGGCCAGAATGGGCCAAAACTGTGAGTGTTGATGAGCGACACGTAAACGCACCCCGGTGTTCGTTAATCATGGAAATCACTCCGGGATCCCAAAAAGTGAGTAATAGTCAATGAAATGGGCCAGAATCGGCCAAAATTGTGAGTGTTGATGGCAGACACGTAAACGCACCACATGGTTCGTTAATCGTGGAAATCACTCTGGAACCCCAAAACAGTGAGTAATGGTCCACGTAACGGCCCAAAATCGGCCAAAACTGCGAGTGTTGATGAACGACACGTACACGCACCTTAGGTTTCGACAACCATGGAAATCGCTTTGGGACCACAAAACGGTGAGTAATAGTCCATGAAACGGGCCAGAATCGGCCAAAACTGTGAGTGTTAATGATCGGCACGTAAACGCACCCCGAGGTTCGTTAAACGTGGAAATCACTCCAAGACCCCAAAACAGTGAGTTATAGTCCAAGAAACGGGCCAGAATTGGCTAAAGCTGTGAGTGTTGATGACCTACACGTAAACGCACCTCGGAGTTCGTTAATCATGGAAATCACTCCGGGACCTCAAAATAGTGGGTAATAGTCCACGAATCGGGCTAGAATTGGACAAAATTGTGAGTGTTGATGACCGACACGTAAGTGCACCTTGGTGTTCAACAACTATGGAAATCGCTTTGGGACCCCAAATCGGTGAGTAATAGTCCAGGAAACGGGCCAAAATCGGCCCAAACTGCGATGTTGATAACCGACACGTAAGCACACCTTGGGGTTTCACAACCATGGAAATCGCTTCGGGAACCCAAAACCGTGAGTAATAGTCCATGAAACAGGCCAGAATTGGCCAAAGCTATGAGTGTTGATGACTGACATGTAAAGGCACCCCAGGTTTGTTAGTCGTGGAAATCACTTCGGGACCCCAAAACGGTGAGTAATAGTCCACGAGCTAGAATCGGCCAAAACTGTGAGTGTGATGGCCGGCACGTAAACGCAGCCCGGGATTCGTTAATCGTGGAAATCACACCGGGGCCCCAAAACAGTGAGTAATAGTCCAGGAAACGGGCTAAAATCAGCCAAAACTGTGTGTGTTGATGACCGACAAGTAAGCGCAACTTGGGGTTCGACAACCATGGAAATCACTTTGGGACCTCAAAATAGTGAGTAATAATCCACGAAACGGGCCAGAATTAGCCAAAACTTTGATTGTTGATGACCGACACATAAACGCACCCCGGTGTT
>NW_021173359.1:25288-26105 GCF_002162155.2 Triticum dicoccoides
CAAAACTGTGAGTGTTGATGACCGACACGTTAACGCACCCCGGGTTCGTTAATTGTGGAAATCATTCTCGCACCCAAAATAGTGAGTAATAGTCCACAAAACGGGCTAGAATTGGACAAAACTATGGGTGTTGATGACCGAGACGTAAACGCACCCTGGGGTTCGTTAATCGTGGAAATCACTCCGGGACCCGAAAACAGTGACTAATTGTCCATGAAACGGGCCAGAATCGGCCAAAATTGTGAGTGTTGATGGCCGACACGTAAACGCACCCTAGGGTTCATTAATCGTGGAAATCACTCCGGGACCCCAGAACATTGAGTAATAGTCTAGGAAACGGGCTAAAATCGGCCAAAATTGTGAGTGCTGATGGCCGACACGTAAGCGCACCTTGGGGTTCGACAACCATGCAAATCGCTTTGGGACCTCAAAACGGTGAGTAATAGTCCACGAAACGGGCGTGAATCGGCCAAAACTGTGAGTGTTCATGATCAACACATAAACGCACCCCGAGGTTCGTTAATCGTGGAAATCATTCCGGGACCCCAAAATAGTGAGTAATAGTCCACGAAACGGGCCAGAATTGGCCAAAACTTTGAGTGTTGATGACCGACACATAAACGCACCCCGGGGTTCGTTAATTGTGGAAATCACTCCGGGACCCCAAAAGAGTGAGTAATAGTCCATGAAATGGGACAGAATCAGCCAAAATTGTGAGTGTTGATGACCGACACGTTAACGCACCCCGGGTTCGTTAATTGTGGAAATAATTCTCGGACCCAAAATAGTGAGTAATAGTCCACGAAACGGGCCAGAA
>NW_021173360.1:0-1835 GCF_002162155.2 Triticum dicoccoides
AAAAAAAAACAGTTTGGGAAGCATCCCAAAACTGGGGGATTCCGCGACCTGGACGCACAGAGAGGGACCTGACTGGGCCGGCCCATTGAGTTCTACCGCGGGACGAAAAATATAACACGAAAAAGGAAATGTGCGCAACCAAGGAATCGAACCTGAGACCAACCGCGTACTATCAAGCAATACTAATCACTCGGGCTAACGACTACTGCTGCCAATAAAGCAGTACATCATTTAAAGAACTAAACATAGATGTGGAACCGGAATGGTATATATTGTAGCCAACTGAAAGTAGCTATTGTAGCGAAACTGAATTAGTTACTATGTTGAACTTTTTTTAATCTATATTTTCAAGAAAGTGCCAACATTTATTAAATTCCTGAAGGAAAAACCCGGCAACAGGAATTTTTTAAATATATATAAAAACTGAAAAAACAGAAAAATGGAATGCAAATATTGTTTTCTGAAACAGATAAACATTTTTTGATTTTGTGAACAAATTATGAAAGTCTGAACAAATGTAGAAGCCGCGAACATTTTTTTGATTTTTTCACCAAAAAAATTTGAAAATTGGAAACATTTCATGATAATTGGGAAAAAAATTGAAACCACGAACATTTTTTGAATTTATGAACAAAAACTTAACATGGAACATTTCATGAAATTTGAACATTTAGAAATCACAATTTTTTTTAATATTCTTGACCCTTTTCTGAAACTTGAATATTTTTCAAGTTCTGACCAAAATTTGTAATCACAAAATGGGAACATATTTTTTGAAGCTCCTAACAAAATTTAAAAGCACGAACATTTTTTGGATCTATGAACAAAATTTGAATACAGGAACATTTTTTGAAACTACGAACAAAATTTGATAAACCGAACATTTTTTAAACTCCCGAACAAAATTTTAGAAGCGAACATTTTTTTAGTATGTAATTTTTTCTTGAAGTCCGAAACATTTTTTGAAACCACCGACCAAAAATTGTAAACACAAACAATTTTCTGAAACTCCGGAACAAAATTTGAAAACATGAACAAAATTTTGAAAATCAAACATTTTTTGAAAATATGAACACTTTTGAAAAAGGAAACAAAAAAGAAAAAAAGAAAAGAAACAATAAAAAAATAGAAAAGAAAAACAAAACAGAAAAAGAAAAATAAAAAGAAATGAAAATAAAAAAACGGCTCAGGAACCTTCTAGAAGGTTCCCAAAACCAGAAAAAACCGGCTGGGAACATTAGAGAAGGATCCCAAAACCGGTATCGGTGCAACGTTAAAACGGGCCGGCCCAACCCCGAAAGTTCGCTACCGTGATGTACCATAGGATAGAGGGACGGCCATTTACCCACACACAATGTTGGATGAAGCTGAAGAGCAGTATGTATGGGACGATATGATCCTTTCATGAAAAACTTGCTAAACACCTAGTTAATCTCGTTGAATTTGAACTATTGTTGTACTAGACTTATTTGCATGCTATGTATGGATAATTTATGCTATTTTCTATCCGAACTTTGATAAAAATCCGTCGTGTTTGCATGAATTTCTTCCGTTAGTTCAAACCCAACTTGAAATGTATGCAGGCAGCGTTGGATAGGCGCCTCCCGCATCCGTGTTCGGAGACTTATCCCCTGTCCGCGGACAGATGCTGCAGCAATTTTGCGGATCAGCGTTGTGATGCCCTAAGCAGCCAAAGATGTGATTCCAACTCCAAAATTAATATATTTTTGCGAATATTCAGAAAAATAATATTAATATATAGTGCCTAACTGCATCACCAATAATTAAGCAGCCAAAGAATTTGAACAGTCAAAACAACCAATTACAGTACATGC
>NW_021173361.1:0-1017 GCF_002162155.2 Triticum dicoccoides
AGTGAGTAATAGTCCACGAAACGGGCCAAAATCGGCCAAAACTGTGAATGTTGATGACCGAGACGTAAGCGCACCTTGGGGTTTGTCAATCGTGGGACTCACTCCGGGACCCCAAAACAGTGAGTAATAGTCCACGAAACGGGCCAGCATAAGCCAAAATTGTGATTTTTGATGACCGACACGTAAGCGCACCTTGGGGTTCGTTAATCGTGGAAATCTCTCCTGGTCCCTAAAACAATGAGTAATAGTCAATGAAACGGGCCAGAATCAGGCAAAACTACGAGAGTTGATGACCGAAACGTAAGCACGCCTTGGGGTTCGTCAAGCATGGAAATCACTCTGGGACCCCAAAACAGTGAGTAATAGTGCACGAAACGGGCCAGAATCGGCCAAAACTGTGAGCGTTGATGACCGACACGTAAGCACATCTTGGGGTTCGGCAATCGTGGAAATAACTCCGAGACCCCAAAACAATGAGTAATAGTCCACAAAACAGGCCAGAATCAGCCAAAACCGCGAGTGTTGATAATCGACACGTATGCGCACCTTGGGGTTCGTCAATCGTGGAAATTACTCCGGGACCCCAAAACAGTGAGTTATAGTCCACGAAACGGGCCAGAATCAGCCAAAACTGCGAGTGTTGATGATCGACACGTAAGCGCACCTTGGGGTTCGTTAATCGTGGAAATCACTCCGGGACCCCAAAACAGTGAGTAATAGTCCACAAAACGGGCCAGCATCGGCCAAAACTACGAGTGTTGATGACCGGCACGTAAGTGGACCTTGGGGTTTGTCAATTGTGGGACTCACTCGGGGACACCAAAACAGTGAGTAATAGTCCACGAAACGGGCCAGAATCGGCCAAAACTGCGCGTGTTGATTACCAACACGTAAGCACAACTTGGGGTTCGTCAATCGTGGAAATCACTCTGGGAGCCCAAAACAGTGAGTAATAGTCCACGAAACGGGCCAACATCGGCCAAAACTGCGAGTGTTGATTACCGACATGTAAGCGCA
>NW_021173362.1:0-1419 GCF_002162155.2 Triticum dicoccoides
GGTCTTCACTGAAGATTTTTGGCGTTATTTGCTGGTGGCTGCCCTGTGAGCCATGCCCATGCTAGTGTCTTGGTAGTTGGTGTAGATTGATATAGAGAAGAAAATGTAGGTACATGTAATTGTTATTCTTGATGAGAGGGTCACATTTCCTAGAGGACTATATGGTTCCTCCTGGTTAGCCGTAGTCTGATTCCAAACTCAATGCCCTTAACTTACTCGACTGGACTCCTTGCCTCTGTAGGGTCAGTCGTATAATAAGTAAATATATCTCAAGCAGGACAGCAGTTGCACTTTGCTAGGAGGCTAAGCTGCCAGCTATAGTATTTTCTTTTCAGGGATGCCTTTTTTAATTGCGCTGGATGCAAATAATCAACCACTATATCCAGAAAGCAAAAGCACTACTAATTTTCTGATACTAGCATATGTGATCAGTCATGACTATGAATGTTCACCTAAAGCACTACCATGTACGAAGTGTTTTCTGCAGATGAGATTAAAACAAGATATCTTGCTAGATTTATTATTTTGGTTACTGTGAAGTGTTTCTACTGTTGCTTAGTCGTGTTGGCTTGGTTATTCATTTTGTGTTTGTTCTAACACCCAGAAGCTGAGCTATGATAGACTGAAAAATGGTACACATTTTGTAATTATTAGATGAGTGTTTATATTTAAAATTTACACGGTTTTAATTGGGGACATTTTGAGGGGTCAAGTATTTTGTTTGTTGACCTCTGAAAGTAGAAATGATTAAAGCTTATATTGATCTTGTTGGTATGTTTACTTGTTGACAGGAGGACGAGGAAGATTCCTCGCATGCCACAGAAATCGACAATGATCATCAGTCTAATGCAGCCGATGTGCAAAATGTGGTAATGACTGGATGACCTGTGGAGTGTTTTTCTGTGTATATAATATATATCTGGCTGATACTAACATGCCAACTTCAGGATGGTAAAACCCTGGTGAACCCTCGTGTGGAATATCGCGTGGCTGAGGCAGAGCAGGAGAAATTTGATGTGAAAGAACAAGATCAGATGTATGCCGAGCCAAAAAAGCGACAGTTTCAGCACCCTCGGCAATCTTGTCAGAATCAGCGAGGTGGTGATCGTGGCTGGAGGGGGGCCTACCCTAATGGCCGCAGCGGGCATGGAGGCGGCCGTGGCATGGGCAGCAGATACGAGAATGGGCGTGGAGGTGGTGGTGGTGGCGGCCGTGGCATGGGCAGTGGATACGAGAATGGGCGTGGAGGTGGTGGTGGTGGCTGTGGCATGGGCAGCGGATACGAAAATGGGTGTGGAGGTGGTGGTGGATACCAGAATGACCGGGGTTGTGGTGGCGGATACCAGAATGGCCGGGATGGTGGTGGCAGCAGCGGGTATCAGAACAGCCGGGGTGGTGGTGGCGGGTACCAGAACAGCC
>NW_021173363.1:0-1465 GCF_002162155.2 Triticum dicoccoides
ACAGGATGGGCACGAAATTTTTTTGACCAATTTTTTTTTTTGATTGCCCGGACCCAAAAACTGGAAACGGGTCAAAAAAAACTTCCTATAATGGCACCTGTCTCAAAACACTCAGAAACACCTAAAAATAGGATAGCCAGAAAATTTTTCGAAAAATGCGTTTTCGAAAAATTTTGGGCCTAAACGGAGCGTGGCTACCCGACTCTTTTTTTTTTTTCTGAAACCAACTCCGGCAAGGAATGACAAATCGGAATCTAGATGGATCCCGAAAACAAACCTAATAAGCAAAGAACTCGGATTGGTGGTGGATATATGGTGGTGGTATATGGCAGCGGTGGTGGTAGCGGTGGTAGTATATGGATATGGATCGGTGGTCGTATATGGACACGGATTGGTGGTGGTATATGGATACGGATTCGGTGCGGTGGTGGTAGATGGCAGGGGCGATGATGATGGTGCGGCGGCGGCGTGACAACTTATGACAAGAACTCGAAACTCTAAAAGACTAGACTCTAAGACCAGCAACTAGACACGACGATGCAACCGCAAATTCAACAAAGCAAAACCCTAAAAAGATTATGCAAGGCTTAGATTGGTTCGGATATGATGAACTAACCCTAATTTTTTTTTGTGGCTTTTTCGTGGACTATAGGTATGAAGAACAGACTCGATCTAAACTACGAAAAACTGTAAAATCTCACCGAGCAACCTGGAAATCTGATACCACTTGATAGAGGCGGGGGTGTCCCGATCTTTCGATGAGATGGTAACTATCGATTTGGTGGAGACGACTTTGATGATCCGACTACAAACGTGCATGACGTTGCGCCTTAGCAATCGCTAAACCAATCTCCAGAGGTTATTGACCACGCCGGTGCACGATTAACCTGACCACGAAGGTCTATTCCTGCAAGCAATCGAAGAACGAGCAAGAATATGATAAAAGCAATCTGAATATTGCAAATATGTATGAAGTATTGATAAAGGTGGGGATCCGAAAGCGGTCTTGGTCTGGTCGTTGGACACAAACGAAGTACACGAAGTTGCGTTGGCTAACTTTTAACTAAACAAATCCCAAGGAAACGCTACTAGATGGATCTACTTATATAGGAGCAAGGGGTGGCGGCCAAGGAGGTGGGAGGACGTCCTAAGGCAGCCCAAAACTAAATCTAGGTCGTACAAGGCCAATGGGCCCAAGTGGAGGTGATGTAACACCTTTGGACTTGTAGTTTGACTCGGATTCTGCTGCAGCATCAGATTGTTTCGTCCACAACTCAACGCTCCGGACGAATTTGAAGGTGATTCCAATTGGGTTGGAAAGTGCACGAAATCTAGTTTCCAACAAAAAAAGAATCACCCAATTCGGAGTCCGTATGAAAAACTTGTGTGCGTTTTGAGTCAGGTGTGTCTGTGCAGTCCGAATCTGAATCCAGAACGTGAGAGACTTGGACTCTATCTTCTCTTG
>NW_021173364.1:0-1889 GCF_002162155.2 Triticum dicoccoides
ACGTATTTCCAGAAGAACTACCAGGCATGCCACCAGACCGAGAGATAGAATTCAGCATTGAGCTAGCACCCGGAACCCCTCCTATTTACAAGAAACCTTACAGAATGGCACCATCCGAATTGGTAGAGTTGAAGAATCAAATAAAAGAATTATTGGAGAAAGGATACATACGAGCCAGCTCCTCACCTTGGGGTTCTCCAATTTTATTTGCCAAGAAGAAGGATGGAACAATGAGGTTGTGTATTGATTATTGAGCTCTCAACATGGTCACAATCAAGAACAAATACCCAATGCCCCGAATAAATGATTTATTCGATCATCTCGCACAGGCCAAAGTCTTCTCAAAAATTGACTTGAGATCAGGATACCACCAATTAAAAGTACGAACAGAAGATATTCCCAAGACCGCATTTCACCTCCAGATATGGGATGTATGAGTTCACAGTGATGCCATTCGGGCTAGCCAACGCCCCCACATATTTTGTTCACCTCATGAACAAAGTATTTATGAAGTATATGGACAAGTTTGTTGTGGTATTCATCGATGATATTCTGATATATTCCAAAACACCAGAAGAGCACGCCGAACATCTCAGGATTGTACTAGGAGAACTCAGGAAACATCAATTGTACGCCAAATTCAGCAAATGTGAATTTTGGCTAAAACAGGTGGGTTTTCTGGGCCACGTGCTAACCCAAGAAGGTATTGCAGTAGACCCGGAAAAAGTCAAGGCCGTACTTGGCTGGAAACCACCGGCTAACGTAACGGATGTACGGAGTTTCTTGGGAATGGCAGGCTATTATCGGAGATTTATTGAAGGATTCTCTACTATAGCAAAGCCCATGACACAATTGCTCCAGAAAGGCAAGAAGTTAGAATGGACAGAAGCATGTGAGAAAAGCTTCCAAGAGCTAAAAAGCAAATTAATAACGGCACCAGTACTAATTGTGCCAGATATACACAAGAATTTTGAGGTATATTGTGACGCATCCCGGAAAGGCCTCGGATGCGTATTGATGCAAGAAGGCAAGGTAGTTGCGTATGTCTCTAGACAACTACGCAAGCATGAGGAAAATTATCCCACTCATGACTTGGAATTAGCAGCGGTCATTCATGCACTCAAGGAATGGAGACACTTCCTACTTGGGAATCGTTTTGAGATATACACCGACCATAAGAGTCTTAAGTATATTTTCACACAACCAGAGTTAAATTTACGGCAATGACACTGGTTAGAGTTGGTGAAGGATTATGATGTTGGAATCCACTATCATCCCGGAAAAGAAAATGTTGTGGCAGATGCACTTAATCGAAATCCCAGCACGGACGACGTCAGTATACCAAAATTGAGGCCAGAATTTCAGCAGGAATTTGCCCGACTCAATCTAATAATGGTTACCGAAGGCAGTGTGTCGAATATAGAAATACAGCCTACCCTGATGGAAAGGATCAGGGAAGCCCAGCACGGACACCCCAGCATTGAGGGCATAAAAAGAAAAGTGAGTTTGGGAAGAGCCTCAGAATTCAACGTAGATGAGCAAGGAATATTGTGGTACGGAGAGAGGCTATGCGTACCAAATGTCAAGGACCTCAAAGAGCAGATATTGACTGAAAGTCACACAGCTCCGTATTCAATCCATCCTGGAGGGACAAAAATGTACCAAGATCTTCAGGAAAAAATTTGGTGGCACGGTATGAAGAGAGATATAGCCACGTTCATTGCATGCTGTGACTCTTGTCAACGTATCAAGGCCGAGCACCAGAAACCAGCCGGACTGTTACAGCCAAATAAGATACCCGAGTGGAAATGGGACGAGATTGGAATGGACTTTATCGTTGGACTGCCACGGTCACGACACGGAAACGATGCCATATGGGTCATAACCGA
>NW_021173365.1:0-1029 GCF_002162155.2 Triticum dicoccoides
CTGCTGGATGGAGTCTTCCTCAACCTCTCCCTCTCTCCTTGCTGGATCAAGGCGTGGGAGACGTCACCGGGCTGTACGTGTGTTGAACGCGGAGGTGCCGTCCGTTCGGCACTAGGATCTCCGGTGATTTGAATCACGACGAGTACGACTCCTTCAACCCCGTTCTCTTGAACGCTTCCGCTTAGCGATCTACAAGGGTATGTAGATGCACTCTCCTTCCCTCGTTGCTAGTTTCTCCATAGATAGATCTTGGTGACACGTAGGAAAATTTTGAATTTCTGCTACGTTCCCCAACAGTGGCATCATGAGCTAGGTCTATTGCGTAGATTCTTTGCACGAGTAGAACACAAAGTAGTTGTGGGCGTTGATTTTGTTCAATATTCTTACCGTTACTAGTCCAATCTTGTTTCGACGGTATTGTGGGATGAAGCGGCCCGGACCGACCTTACACGTACTCTTACGTGAGACAGGTTCCACCGATTGACATGCACTTGGTGCATAAGGTGGCTAGCGGGTGCCAGTCTCTCCCACTTTAGTCGGAACGGATTTGATGAAAAGGGTCCTTATGAAGGGTAAATAGCAATTGGCATATCACGGTGTGGTTTTGCGTAGGTAAGAAACGTTCTTGCTAGAAACCCATAGCAGCCACGTAAAACATGCAAACAACAATTAGAGGACGTCTAACTTGTTTTTGCAGGGTATGCTATGTGATGTGATATGGCCAAGAAGAATGTGATGAATGATATGTGATGTATGAGATTGATCATGTTCTTGTAATAGGAATCACGACTTGCATGTCGATGAGTATGACAACCGGCAGGAGCCATAGGAGTTGTCTTTATTTATTGTATGACCTGCGTGTCATTGAACAACGCCATGTAATTACTTTACTTTATTGCTAACCGGTAGCCATAGTAGTAGAAGTAATAGTTGGCGAGACAACTTCATGAAGACACGATGATGGAGATCATGATGATGGAGATCATGGTGTCAAGCCGGTGACAAGATGATCATGGAGCCCCGAAGATG
>NW_021173366.1:0-993 GCF_002162155.2 Triticum dicoccoides
AACCTCTCGCATCCCGCGGTCGAGTCAACAATTTGATCTATGCGAGGGAGAGGAAAGTGATCTTTCGGGCAGGCCCGGTTGATGTGCTTGAAATCAATGCACATTCGGAGCGACTTGTCCTTCTTAGGAACCATGACGACATTAGCGAGCCACTCGGAGTGGTATATCTCTCGGATAAATCCTGCCGCCAACAGTCGAGCCACTTCTTCACCGATGGCCTTTCTCTTCTGGACGGCGGACCGCCGAAGATGCTCTTTGACTGGTTTTGCAGACGAGTCGACTCTTAGGCGATGCTCAGCCAGTCCCCTGGGAACACCTGGCATGTCAGCGGGCTTCCATGCAAAAATGTCCCAGTTCTCACGGAGGAACTGGATGAGCGCTTCTTCCTATTTTGGGTCGAGTGTTGTGGAGATGCGGGTCGGAGCTGCTTCGGAGTCGGTCGGGTGAATGTGAACAGGCTTCGTCTCACCGGACGACTGGAATGCAGACTCTGTGGCGGGCTTCTTGGATCGCAGCAAGTCACTCGGATCTGCGTTTTGCTTGTACTCTTCGAACTCGACCGCTGTCACTTGGGAATCGGCAATCTTGGAGCCCTTCTGAAAGCACTCCTCTGCCTTTTTCCTATCACCGGTGACAGTGATCACACCTTTGGGACCGGGCATCTTCAATTTGAGGTACACGTAACATGGTCGAGCCATGAACCGTGCATAGGCTGGTCTCCCCAAAATGGCATGATATGCACTTTGAAAATCCACGACCTCAAACGTCAACTTTTCTTTGCGAAAATGCTTCGAATCACCAAACACTACGTCCAAAGCTATCTGGCCGAGTGACTCGGCCTTCTTCCCTGGTATAACTCCATGGAAGCTCATGTTACTAGTGCTCAGTCGGGACATCGGAATGCCCATACCTTTCAATGTGTCTGCATACAATAAGTTTAGCCCACTTCCACCATCCATCAGCACCTTTGTCAGTCGAGTGCCTTCGACAACT
>NW_021173367.1:0-1010 GCF_002162155.2 Triticum dicoccoides
TTTATTCTGCAACTCCCGTTTCGAGTTACTAATCTTAGCAACTGAACTAGTATCAAATACTGAGGGGTTGCCATAAACACTAGTAAAGTACACATCAATAACATGTATATAAAATATACTTATGTTCACTTTGCCATCCTTCTTATCTGCCAATCACTTGGGGTAGTTCCGCTTCCAGTGACCAGTCCCTTTGCAGTAGAAACACTTAGTCTCAGGCTTAGGACCAGACTTGGGCTTCTTCACTTGAGCAGCAACTTGCTTGCCATTCTATTTGAAGTTCCCCTTCTTCCCTCTGCCCTTTTCTTGAAACTAGTGGTCTTGTCTACCATCAACACTTGATGTTTTTCTCGATTTCTACCTTCGTCAATTTCCGCATTACGAAGAGCTTGGGAATTGTTTCCGTTATCCCTTGCATATCATAGTTCATCACGAAGTTCTACTAACTTGGTGATGGTTACTAGAGAATTCTGTCAATCACTATCTTATCTGGAAGATTAACTCCCACTTGATTCAAGCGATTGTTGTACTCAGACAATCTGGGCACATGCTCACTAGTTGAGCGATTCTCCTCCATCTTTTAGCTATAGAACTTGTTGGAGACTACATATCTCTCAACTCGGGTATTTGCTTGAAATATTACCTTCAACTCCTGGAACATCTCATATGCTCCATGACGTTCAAAACGTCGTTGAAGTCCCGATTCTAAGCCATTAAGCATGGTGCACTAAACTATCAAGTAGTCATCATATTGAGCTAGCCAAACGTTCATAACGTCTGCATCTGCTCCTGCAATAGGTCCGTCACCTAGCGGTGCATCAAGGACATAATTCTTCTGTGCAGTAATGAGGATAAACCTCAGATCACGGATCCAATCCGCATCATTGCTACTAACATTTTTCAACATGATTTTCTCTAGGAACATATCAAAATAAACACAGGGAAGCAACAACGCGAGCTATTGATCTACAACATAATTTGCAAAATACTACCAGGACTAAGTTCATGATAAA
>NW_021173368.1:0-1477 GCF_002162155.2 Triticum dicoccoides
TTGGCATATCACGTTGTGGTTTTGCGTAGGTAAGAAACGTTCTTGCTAGAAACCCATAGCAGCCACGTAAAACATGCAAACAACAATTAGAGGACGTCTAACTTGTTTTTGCAGGGTATGCTATGTGATGTGATATGGCCAAGAAGAATGTGATGAATGATATGTGATGTATGAGATTGATCATGTTCTTGTAATAGGAATCACGACTTGCATGTCGATGAGTATGACAACCGGCAGGAGCCATAGGAGTTGTCTTTATTTATTGTATGACCTTCGTGTCATTGAACAACGCCATGTAATTACTTTACTTTATTGCTAACTGGTAGCCATAGTAGTAGAAGTAATAAGTTGGCGAGACAACTTCATGGAGACACGATGATGGAGATCATGGTGTCATGCCGGTGACAAGATGATCATGGAGCCCCAAGATGGAGATCAAAGGAGCTATATGATATTGGCCATATCATGTCACTATTATTTGATTGCATGTGATGTTTATCATGTTTATGCATCTTATTTTCTTAGAACAATGGTAGTAAATAAGATGATCCCTCATTAAAATTTCAAGAAAGTGTTCCCCCTAACTGTGCACCGTTACGACAGTTTGTTGTTTCGAAGCACCACGTGATGATCGGGTGTGATAGATTCTAACGTTCACATACAACGGGTGTAAGACAGATTTACACACGCGAAACACTTAGGTTGACTTGACGAGCCTAGCATGTACAGACATGGCCTCAGAACACAAGAGACCGAAAGTTCGAGCATGAGTCGTATTGTAGATATGATCAACATAAAGATGTTCACCGATGATGATTAGTCCATCTCACGTGATGATCGGACACGGCCTAGTTGACTCGGATCATGTAATCACTTAGATGACTAGAGGGATGTCTATCTGAGTGGGAGTTCATAAGATGAACTTAATTATCCTGAACATAGTAAAAAGGTCTTCGCAAATTATGTCATAGCTCGCGCTTCAGTTCTACTATTTAGTTATGTTCCTAGAGAAAATTTAGTTGAAAGTTGATAGTAGCAATTATGCGGACTAGGTCCGTAAACTGAGGATTGTCCTCATTGCTTCATAGAAGGCTTATGTCCTTAATGCACCGCTCAGTGTGCTGAACCTCGAACGTTGTCTGTGGATGTTGCGAACATCTGACATACACATTTTGATAACTACGTGATAGTTCAGTTAAACGGTTTAGAGTTGAGGCACCGAAGACGTTTTGAAACGTCGCGAAACATATGAGATGTTTCGAGGGCTGAAATTGGGATTTCAGGCTCGTGCCCACGTCAAGAGGTATAAGACCTCCGACGATTTTCTTAGCCTACAAACTAAGGGAGAAAAGCTCAATTGTTGAGCTTGTGCTCAGATTGTCTGAGTACAACAATCATTTGAATCAAGTGGGAGTTGATCTTCCAGATGAGATAGTGATGTTTCTCCAAAGTCATTACCACCAAGCTGCTAGAGTTT
>NW_021173369.1:0-1413 GCF_002162155.2 Triticum dicoccoides
GAAGGAGCATCAATTGTTGATGGTTGGTGAAACCACTAGTTTCAAGAAGGGCAAGGGAACAAAGGGATACTTCATGAAACGGCAATTCAGCTGCTGCTCTAGTGAAGAAACCCAAGGTTGAACCCAAACCCGAGACTAAGTGCTTCTGTAATAAGGGGAACAACCACTGGAGCAGCATTACCCTAGATACTTGGTAGATGAGAAGGCTGGCAAGGTCGATAGAAGTATATTGGATATACATTATGTTAATGTGTACTTTACTAGTACTCCTAGTAGCACCAGGGTATTGGATACCGGTTCGGTTGCTAAGTGTTAGTAACTCGAAATAAAAGCTACGGAATAAACGGAGACTAGCTAAAGGTGAGCTGACGATATATGTTGGAAGTGTTTCCAAGGTTGATATGATCAAGCATCGCACGCTCCCTCTACCACCGAGATTGGTGTTTGCGTTGAGCATAAACATGATTGGATTATGTCTATCGCAATACGGTTATTCATTTAAGGAGAATAATGGTTACTCTATTTTTGAATAATACCTTCGATGGTCTTGCACCTAAAGGAATGGTTTATTGAATCTCGGTCATAGTGATACACATTTTCATGCCAAAAGATATAAGATAGTAATGATAGTACCACTTACTTGTGGCACTGCCATGTAAGTCATAATGGTATAAAACGCATGAAGAAGCTCCATGTTGATGGATCTTTGGACTCACTTGTTTTTGAAAAGTTTGAGACATGCGAACCATGTCTATTGGTGTATATGCATGAAGAAACTCCATGCAAATGGATTGTTCGGACTCACTTGATTTTGAATCACTTGAGATATGCAAATCATACCACATGGGCAAGATGACTGAAAAGCCTCATTTTCAGTAAGATGGAACAAGACAGCAACTTGTTGGAAGTAACACATTTTGATGTGTGCAGTCGAATGAGTGCTGAGGCATGCAGTGAATATCATTATGTTCTTACTTCACAGATGATTCGATTAAATGTTGAGTATATTTACTTGATGAAACACAAGTCTGAATTATTGAATGGTTCAAGTAATTTCAGAGTGAAGTAGCAGATCATTGTGACAAGAGGATAAAATGTCTATGATATGATCATAGAGATGAATATCTGAGTTACGAGTTTTGGCACACAATTAAGACATTGTGGAAATTGTTTCGCAATTAATACCGCCTGGAACACCATAATGTGATGGTGTGTCTGAACATCATAGTTGCACCCTATTGGATATGGTGCGTACCATGATGTCTCTTATCGAATTACCACTATTGTTCATGGGTTAGGCATTAGAGACAACCACATTCACTTTAAATAGGGCACCACGTAATTCCGATGAGATGACACCGTATGAATTATGGTTTAGAGAAACCTAAGTTGTCGTTTCTTAAAAGTTTGGGG
>NW_021173370.1:0-1485 GCF_002162155.2 Triticum dicoccoides
AACCCTAGCGCGCGTGCTCGGCCCTCCTCCTTGCTCTTCCCTCCCCTCGCCGGCAAAGCCCGGCCAGCTCAAGCGGCGGCGGGGCCTCTTCCTCCCCCTGTTGGAAATATGCCCTAGAGGAAATAATAAAAGTGTTATTATTATATTTCTTTGTTCATGATAATAGTCTTTTATTCATGCTATAACTGTATTATCCGGAAATCGTAATACACGTGTGAATACATAGACCACAATATGTCCCTAGTGAGCCTCTAGTTGACTAGCTCGTTGTGATCAATAGACAGTCATGGTTTCCTGGCTATGGACATTGGATGTCGTTGATAACGGGATCACATCATTAGGAGAATGATGTGATGGACAAGACCCAATCCTAAGCATAGCATAAAGATCGTGTAGTTCGTTTGCTAGAGCTTTGCCAATGTCAAGTATCTCTTCCTTTGACCATGAGAGCGTGTAACTCCTGGATACCGTAGGAGTGCTTTGGGTGTATCAAACGTCACAACGTAACTGGGTGACTATAAAGGTGCACTACATGTATCTCCGAAAGTATCTATTGTTTTATGCGGATCGAGACTGGGATTTGTCACTCCGTATGACGGAGAGGTATCTCTGGGCCCACTCGGTAATGCATCATCATAATGAGCTCAAGGTGACCAAGGTGTTGGCCACGGGATCATGCATTATGGTACGAGTAAAGTGACTTGCCGGTAACGAGACTGAACAAGGTATGTGGATACCGACGATCGAGTCTCGGGCAAGTAACGTACCGATTGACAAAGGGAATTGTATACAGGGTTTGATCGAATCCTCGACATCGTGGTTCAACCGATGAAATCATCGAGGAGCATGTGGGAGCCAAAATGGGTATCCAGACCCCGCTGTTGGTTATTGCACGAGAGTGGTCTCGGTCATGTCTGCATGTCTCCCGAGCCCGTAGGGTCTACACACTTAAGGTTCGGTGACGCTAGGGTTGTTAGGAAGACTAGTATGTGACTACCGAATGTTGTTCGGAGTCCCGGATGAGATCCCGGACGTCACGAGGAGTTCCGTAATGGTCCGGAGGTAAAGTTTTATATATGGGAAGTTGTTAAACGGGCACCGGAAAGTTTCGGGGTCATACCGGTATTGTACCGGGACCACCGGAAGGGTTCCGGGGGTCCACCGGGAGGGGCCACCCCTCCTGGGGGGGCACTTGGGCTGCGTGGGGATAGCAGCCAGCCCCTAGTGGGCTTGGCGCACCCCCCCTTGGGCCCATGCGCCTAGGGTTGGGGGGGAAACCCTAAAGGGGGCGCACCCCCCTTGCTTGGGGGGCAAGCCCCCCACCCCTTGGCCGCCGCCCCCCCCCCTAGGGTTTTCCCTAGAGGGCCGGCCCCCCTTGCCCTTTCCCCTATATATAGAGGGGTGAGGGGAGGGCTGCAAGACACCACAAGCCAAGGCGCAGCCCCTCCCCTCCCCAACACCTCTCCTCCTCCGTACGTGCTTGGC
>NW_021173371.1:0-888 GCF_002162155.2 Triticum dicoccoides
CGTTTTGTGGACTATTACTCACTGTTTTGGGGTCCCGGAGTGATTTCCACGATTAACGAACCCCAAGGTGCGCTTACGTGTCGATCATCAACACTCGCAGTTTTGGCTGATTCTGGCCCGTTTCGTGGACTATAACTCACTGTTTTGGGGTCCCGGAGTAATTTCCACGATTGACGAACCCCAAGGTGCGCATACGTGTCGATTATCAACACTCGCGGTTTTGGCTGATTCTGGCCTGTTTTGTGGACTATTACTCATTGTTTTGGGGTCTCGGAGTTATTTCCACGATTGCCGAACCCCAAGATGTGCTTACGTGTCGGTCATCAACACTCACAGTTTTGGCCGATTCTGGCCCGTTTCGTGCACTATTACTCACTGTTTTGGGGTCCCAGAGTGATTTCCATGCTTGACGAACCCCAAGGCGTGCTTACGTTTCGGTCATCAACTCTCGTAGTTTTGCCCGATTCCGGCCCGTTTCATTGACTATTACTCATTGTTTTAGGGACCAGGAGAGATTTCCACGATTGACGAACCCCAAGGTGCGCTTACGTGTCGGTCATCAAAAATCACAATTTTGGCTGATGCTGGCCCGTTTCGTGGACTATTACTCACTGTTTTGGGGTCCCGGAGTGAGTCCCACGATTGACAAACCCCAAGGTGCGCTTACGTCTCGGTCATCAACATTCACAGTTTTGGCCGATTTTGGCCCGTTTCGTGGACTATTACTCACTGTTTTGGGGTCCCAGAGTGAGTCCCACGATTGACGAACCCCAAGGTGTGCTTACATTTCGGTCATCAACTCTCACAGTTTTGGCTGATTTTGGCCCGTTTGGTGGACTATTACTCAGTATTTTGGGGTCCCGAAGTGAGTCCCATGATTGACGAACC
>NW_021173372.1:0-1189 GCF_002162155.2 Triticum dicoccoides
GCTCCCGCCCCGCTCCGGCCGGCCGGCCTAGCCACTGGTGGACCACCCATGTTGCTGCGCCGGGTCATGGGTTCCGCCCGCTAACGGGCGCCCCGCAGCCCCGCAGCCCCCGCGCGCCCATGCGCCCGCTAACCCGCATCAGCCCCTCTGGGCCAATGACAAACGGGGCCCGCGCCCCAGAACAAAAAAAAGGATAATAATAAATATAATTAAATACTAAATAATCAATTAATTAAGTAAATAACTAACTTAATTAATTCTGTTAAACTAATTAATTAAATTAGTTAACCTAATTAAATGTAGTTAATAAACCTAATCATTTTAGTTAGACTAACTAACCTGATTAGTTAGTCTTTGACAATGTCAACCGGGACCCGCTGGTCAGGTTGACCAGTCAACCATTGTTGACTGCTGATGTCAGCATGACATCATGCTGACATCGTAAATCTATTTTCGAATTAAATTAAATAATTAATTAAATTCCAGAAATTAATAAAATCTTTAGAAAATCATATCTTTTAAACCGTAACTCGGATTAAATTATTTTCAACATGAAAGTTGCTCAGAACGAAGAGACGATTCCGGATACGCGGTCCGTTCGTCCGCCACACACCCCTAACCTATCGAACTCGCAACTTTCCCCCTCCGGCTCCTCTGCCCGAAAACGCGAAACACCGGGAATACTTCCCGGATGTTTCCCCCCTTAATCGGTACCACCTCATACCACGTTAGGGCACACCTAGCACCGCTCATTGTCACGTCACGCATCGTCGTGTTTATGTTTGCATTGTATTCATTGTTTCTTCCCCCTCTTATCTCCGGTAGACTACGAGACCGACGCTGCTGCTGACCAGTTCGACTACGGAGTTGACGACCCCTCTCTCTTGCCAGAGCAACCAGGCAAGCCCCCCCTTTGATCACCAGATATCGCCTACTCTTCTCTATACTGCTTGCATTAGAGTAGTGTAGCATGTTACTGCTTTCCGTTAATCCTATTCTGATGCATAGCCTGTCATTGCTGCTACAGTCATTGATACCTTACCCGCAATCCTAAATGCTTAGTATAGGATGCTAGTGTTCCATCAGTGGCCCTACACTCTTGTCTGTCTGCCATGCTATACTACTGGGCTGTGATCACTTCGGGAGGTGATCACGGGCATATACTATATACTTTACACTGTTACATTAC
>NW_021173373.1:0-1391 GCF_002162155.2 Triticum dicoccoides
TGGCCCGGATATGATTCAGGAAGCAGAAGAGCAAGTTCGCATCGTTCGTGAAAAGTTGAAAACAGCCCAATCCCGTCAGAAGAGTCAATATGACCGAAAACATAAGGCTATGACTTTCGAGATTGACGAGAAGGCTTACCTTCGGGTTACCCCTCTAAAGGGAACCCATCGTTTCGGTATCAAAGGCAAATTGGCTCCTCGTTACATTGGACCTTTTCGCATTCTCGCCAAACGAGGAGAAGTTGCCTACCAGTTGGAACTACCTCCGCACCTCTCCAGAGTCCACGATGTCTTCCACGTTTCTCAACTCAGGCGTTGCTTCTCGGATCCTATCCGTGGAGTGGACTACGAAATGCTTGATCTCCAAGATAATCTTACATATCGAGAGTACCCCATTCGTATCCTCGATCAGGCCGAGCGTACCACTCGATGTCATAATATCAAGTTTCTCAAAGTTCAATGGTCGCACCATTCTGAGGATGAAGCAACTTGGGAAAGGGAGGATCGTCTTCGACTTGAGTATCCCGCCTTCCTTCCGGAGGAACCCAAATCTCGGGACGAGATTCTTTTGAGTGGGGGTGAGTTTTCACACCCTAGTTAGCCATGCATTAGAGTGTTGCATCCCCTCCGATAAGAAAGATGCGCTGATTTGTGCTGACCAACTATACCAGCAAGCAGTTGCAGCAGCTGCCGCCACTAGGGCACTTGCTCCTGCCGCTGGGACCCCAGGAGGGAAGAAGAAGAAGAAGACCGGTGAGACCTCGGACACCCACTCCGGAAAGTGCACCTCTTCGGAGTGTAGCGCTCCCGTCTAGGACGTGCCAGAGAGCTCCACCGGCGGAAACAAGTGTCACACCCTAGTTAGCCATGCATTAGAGTGTTGCATCATGTTTACTCTTTCATCAGAAACCTGAAATGGGGATGACAGAACCCTCAGTCCCCTCTGAAACCAACTAGGGTTTACTAAAAACTTTTTCAATGAACCTGAAATGCCCTTCTAAAATGCCCATCATTTTTGTCTTGGTTCAGAACCTCTGCCAAAAGTGGTGCACATTTTCCTAGGCCATCTTAGGGTTTTTGAATTAAATCATAAATATTTGAATTTGGGCATTTAGAATTATATAAAATATTTAAATGCTCAAATATCTCCAAACTAAAATGTTTCATGTTGGAAATAATCCAACTATGGACCAGGAGTAGTTTGGTGATTTTAGGAGTAGCCTAAGTATTTTATTTAATTCAACAAAGTTGCAGAAGTATTAAAAAAACAGAAAATAGAAGAAATGGAAAAAAACTTACCTGGCGCCTGCTCCCGGCCCACCTGCCGGCCCAGCCCAGCGCCGCTCCAGCGAGCTGCTTGCCGGCCAGGCAGGCAGGCAGGTGCCCGACGG
>NW_021173374.1:0-937 GCF_002162155.2 Triticum dicoccoides
CATGACATCAAGGCTGTGAGGCACACGGTGGATCTTCCAGTACGGCAAGTCCCAGAAAACAGACCTCGTTTTCCATACCTTCAGCAGCGGCTCTGGCGCCTTTCGCTTCTTTCCCGGCTCTGGCGCCTTTTGCTTCTTTCCCGGCAGTGGGCAGTCTTTCCAATTTTTCAACAGCTTGTCTATTTCCTCGCCGCTCCTCGTACACGGGCGTTTTCGGGGTTCGGTTTCACCATCGAACAGATCCTTGCGTTTCCTCCACGGGTCATCGTCGCGAAGCCACCTTCGATGTCCCATGAACACGGTTTTCGAAGACCCGGGATCTCTATCTAGCTGGCGATACGTTGTGTCATCCATGCACCTTACGCATCCAGAAAATCCGTGGACTACCTGCCCCGCAAGATATCCGTAACCGAGATAGTTGTGCACCGTCGTGAGCAGTGCGGCTCTCATAGGGAAATATTCTTTCTCTGCGGTGTCCCACGTATTGGCTAGCGTTTTCCACAGCGTGTCAAGCTCCTCTTTCAGCAGCCCCAGATACAGATTGATGTCGTTCCCTGGTTGTTTCGGCCCTTCAATTAGCATACTCATGTGAATGTACTTCCTCTTCATGCACAACCAGGGGGGAAGGTTGTACATCCACACAAACACAGGCCAGGTGCTATGTGTGCTTCTCTGGCTGCCAAACGGATTGACTCCATCGGTGCTCGCGCCCAGCACGATGTTCCTTGGATCGTTCCCAAATTCTGGGTATTCGAAGTTCAATGCTTGCCACTGGCTCGCATCCTTAGGGTGACTCAGCATCTTGTCTTTTTTATCTATCTCCGGATCATTTGCGTCATCTTCTCGCTTCTTCTCCTCCCTATCCGCGTGCCAACGTAGGAGCTTTGCTACCTTAGGATCCGCGAAATACCGCTGCAGACGAGGAGTGATCGGAAAG
>NW_021173375.1:0-1208 GCF_002162155.2 Triticum dicoccoides
TGATTTCGGACCCCTCCACCAAGGGCCACGAAATCCACCCCCTCTTCCTCCGTATATACAGCCCTTAGGGCATCGTTTAGACCTTGGGTTTTGTTTAGATTAAAAGTTCGCCATAGCTGCAACTTCGCGTACTTCGTTTGTGTTCAACGACCAGACAAAGGCGTCACAGAACCCCACCTTGATCAATAAAGCTTTCATCTTATATTCGCAATATCCAGATTGCAATCTCAGTTTCTTGCTTGTTCTTCGTTTGCTCGCAGGAAACAGACCCTCGTGGTCAGGTTGATCGTGCTCCGGCGTGGTCAATAACCTCTCGGAGTTGGTTTAGCGATTGCTAAGGCGCGACGTCCTCGCACGTTCGTAGTCGGATCGTCAAAGTCGACTTCCACCAAAGCGAAATCCACCATCTCATCGAAAGACGGGACACCTTTGCCTCTATCACAGCAGGTGCGCTCTTGGCAGATAATGGTGGTTGTGCCTGTTTTCTTGTATCACGACTGGAGGAGGCACCTAATTGAGGTGCTGGTGCAGTTGAAGTAGAAGATGCACGCGGTGTCCATGATGAAGGTCGGCCTGCAGAAAAGTTAGTTCGCGCCAATGCTTGTCGATCCTGCACTTCACGTTTAGCTTTACAAGCAAGATGGAATAAACGAGTGATATTAGTATACTCCTTATAGTCTAGAATGGTCTGAATCTCTCTATTTAATCCACCCAGAAAACGTGCAAGTATAGCTTCATTCTCCTCGACAATACCACATCTAATCATGCCAGTTTGTAATTCCTGATAATATTCTTCTACAGAATTTTTCCCTTGTCTTAAACGCTGCAATTTTTGAAGCAATTCACGTTGATAATATGGTGGAACCCAACGCGTACGCATAGCAGTTTTCAAAGCAGCCCAAGTAGTTGGAATAGGATATAATCTACAATGTTCAGACCACCATACACATGCAAAACTAGTGAAAGCACAAACAGCAGCAGCAACTCGTCTCTCCTCAGGATATTGTAAACATGTAAATCGTTGTTCAGTTTCTAACTCCCAAGTAAGATATATATCAGGAACATATCTACCCTCAAATGGTGGAATATTCAATTTCAGTTTAGGAATATGGACATCATCTCGTACCTGAGGTGGTGGTGCAGGCCTACCATTACGAATATATACCTGAGGTCGACCTGCTGGTGGTGGTGCTGGTGGCTGCTCGTAG
>NW_021173376.1:0-1141 GCF_002162155.2 Triticum dicoccoides
CGAAGGGACAGACACAGGAACGAAGAAGGACACATGCCGGCCAGCCTAAGTGTTCCGGAGCAGTAGCAAGCAACCAAGGCTCAATGGAAACACTAGGAGACATTTCCCGGTAAGAGAGGCTACTAAAGATAAACAACTAGATGGTCAGATCCCACACATACCAAGCATTTCAATAACATACACACAATATGCTCGATATGTGCAAATACAACATGGCATCACAACATGACTCTACGACTCAAGTATTTAATCAATAGGCTCCGAGGAGCGAGATATTACAAACATGGGTCTCATGACCCAACACTCAGAGCATACAAGTCAAAGCACAAGCGGAAGCTTAACATGTCTGAGTACAGACATCTATAAATGAAAAAGGCTGAGAAGCCTGACTATCTACCAATCCTGCCGAGGCACAAGATCGTAGCTGAGGTAACAAGCTAAACGTCGAAGTCCACCCGAAACTACTAGTGAGACTGAAGTCTCTCTGCAAAAACATAAAATAGGCAAACGTGAGTACAAATGTACCCTGCAAGACTTACATCAGAACTAACTACATATGCATCATTTTCAACAAGGAGATGGTGGGGTTTAACTGCAGCAAGCCAGCTTTGACTAGGTGGCTATCCTAAACTGCGACTGCAAGCGACTCTTTTGAGGTGGCGCACACGAGTCCACATATTCACCATATCAATACACCACTATGGATCCACTCCCGTCTCCCTACGAGAACGCCATCCATAGCACTCACGCTTATCTTGCGTATTTTAGAGTATCCACTTTCACTTGTCTATGAACTGATATAAGCAACCCAGAAGTCCTTTTCCGCGGACACGGCTATTCGAATAGATAATGTTAACCCTGCAGGGGTGTACTTCTTCACACACGCTCTCACCACTTACCGCCGTTTACACGACATGTACTCGGCAACCTTCAAGCGGAAGCCCAACGTGGGTGTCGGCCACGGCCTGCCTAAACACTCAAGTCTCTAGTCCAGGTTTATCGCCTATTCGGGTTCCATCCATGAGGAGATCCGGCCGGAGTTTCGCTCACAGCCCCAAACGATGTGAACAGGGTTCCGTGACACCAAACGGGCGCCCGGTTTACCCGGCCACGTGCCTACCGCATCACAGCCCACCCCTAC
>NW_021173377.1:0-1128 GCF_002162155.2 Triticum dicoccoides
GGTGCCCTTGGCCCATGATGGCCAAGGCGCACCCCCTACAGCCCATGTGGCCCCCCGGGACAGGTGGCCCCACCCGGTGGACCCCCGGGACCCTTCCGGTGGTCCTGGTACAATACCGATAACCCCGAAACTTGTCCCGATGCCCGAAATAGCACTTCCTATATATAATTCTTTACCTCCGGACCATTCCGGAACTCCTCGTGACGTCCGGGATCTCATCCGGGACTCCGAACAACATTCGGGTTTCTGCATATCCATATCTTCATAACCCTAGCGTCACCGAACCTTAAGTGTGTAGACCCTACGGGTTCGGGAGACATGCAGACATGACCGAGACGCTCTCAGTCAATAACCATCAGCGGGATCTGGATACCCATGATGGCTCCCACATGCTCCTCGATGTTGTCATCAGATGAACCACGATGTCGAGGATTCGATCAAACCCTGTATGCAATTCCCTTTGTCAATCGGTACGTTACTTGCCCGAGACTCGATCGTCGGTATCCCAATACCTTGTTTAGTCTCGTTACCGGCAAGTCACTTTACTCGTACCGTAATGCATGATCCCGTGTCCAAGACCTTGGTCACATTGAGCTCATTATGATGATGCATTACCGAGTGGGCCCAGAGATACCTCTCTGTCATACGGAGTGACAAATCCCAGTCTCGATCCGTGTCAACCCAACAGCTACTTTCGGAGATACCTGTAATGCACCTTTATAGTCACCCAGTTACGTTGTGACGTTTGATACACCCAAGGCACTCTTACGGTATCCGGGAGTTACACGACCTCATGGTCGAAGGAAGAGATACTTGACACTTGCAAAGCTCTAGCAAAACGAACTACACGATCTTTTATGCTATGCTTAGGATTGGGTCTTGTCCATCACATCATTCTCCTAATGATGTGATCCCGTTATCAACGACATCCAATGTCCATAGTCAGGAAACCATGACTATCTGTTGATCACAACGAGCTGGTCAACTAGAGGCTTACCAGGGACATAGTGTGGTCTAAGTATTCACACGTGTATTACGATTTCCGGATAATACAGTTATAGCATGAATAAAAGACAATTATCATGAACAATGAAATATAATAATACTTTTATTATTGCCTCTAGGGCA
>NW_021173378.1:0-902 GCF_002162155.2 Triticum dicoccoides
AAGTAGTTTCTGGTGTTTGTAGCCTACTGGAGGCCGTGGACAGCGCTGACCGTAGGGGTGGGCTGTGATGCGGTAGGTACGTGGCCGGGTGTACCGAATACCCGTTAGGTATCTCGGGAACCCTGTTCACATCGTTCGGGGCCGTATGGGAAACCTCGGCCGGACTCCCTGCGGATGGAACCTGAATAGGCGATAAACCTGGACCAGAGGCTTAAGTGTTTAGGTAGGTCGTGGTCTACACCCACGTCGGCTTTCGCTTGAAGTCTGCCGAGCACATGTCGTGTGCAGACGCTAAGTGGTGGAAACATGTATGAAGAAGTACACCCCTGCAGGGTTATCATAATCTATTCGAATAGCCGCGTCCGCGGTAAAGGACTACTTGGTTGCCTATACAGTTCATAGACAAGTAAATGGAAACTGTTAAAAGCCTCAAGATAAGAGTGAGTGCCGAGGATGGCTCTTCCGTAGGAAGACGGAGGCGGATCCTCGGTAGTGTATTGAAGTGGTGAGTAGTGGACTCGTGTGCGCAAAACCATTTCAAGTTGGAGTCTCGTAGGATAGTCTAGCCAAGAGTCAAAGCTGGCTTGCTGCAATAACTCCACCAACCCTTCTTGATACTATGCATGTATGTAGGATCTGATGTAAGTCTTGCTGAGTACCTTTGTACTCATGTTGCTATAATCTACATTTTTACAGAAGACGCTGCAACCCCTTCTGATGGGTTCTATGTAGACGTTGACATCAACGAGTAGGCTAAAGACCCAGGTGGTGACCCTGAGCTTGTGAAGGACCACGTAGTATAGCTAGGCTTTCCAAGCCTCTTTTATTTTACTAGTTGTCTGTACTCAGACAAGTTACTTCCGCTGCTGGTTTGTATGACTGTATGACTTGTATGTTGGGTC
>NW_021173379.1:0-1050 GCF_002162155.2 Triticum dicoccoides
GATCACGTGATCACTTAGAGGATTAGAGGGATGTCTATCTAAGTGGGAGTTCTTAAGTAATATGATTAAATTGAACTTAAATTTATCATGAACTTAGTCCTGGTAGTATTTTGCAAATCATGTTGTAGATCAATAGCTCGCGTTGTTGCTTCCCTGTGTTTATTTTGATATGTTCCTAGAGAAAATTGTGTTGAAAAAAATGTTAGTAGCAATGTTGCGGATTTGATCCGTGATCTGAGGTTAAATCCTCATTGCTGCACAGAAGAATTATGTCCTTAATGCACCGCTAGGTGACAGACCTATTGCAGGAGCAAATGCAGACGTTATGAACGTTTGGCTAGCTCAATATGATGACTACTTGATAGTTTAAGTGCACCATGCTTAACGGCTTAGAATCGGGAATTCAAAGATGTTTTGAACATCATGGACCATATGAGATGTTCCAGTATTTGAAGTTAATATTTCAAGCAAATACCCGAGTTGAAGAGATATGAAGTCTCCAACAAGTTCTATAGCTAAAAGATGGAGGAGAATCGCTCAACTAGTGAGCATGTGCTCAGATTGTCTGGGTACTTCAATCGCATGAATCAAGTGGGAGTTAATCTTCCAGATAAGATAGTGATTGACAGAATTCTCTAGTCACCATCACCAAGTTAGTAGAACTTCGTGATGAACTATAGTATGCAAGGGATGATGAATATGATTCCCGAGCTCTTCGTGATGTTGAAATCAACGAAGGTAGAAATCAAGAAAGAGCATCAAGTGTTGATGGTTGACAAGATCACTAGTTTCAAGAAAAGGGCAAAGGGAAAGAAAGGGGAACTTCAAGTAGATTGACAAGCAAGTTGTCACTCCCACGAAGAAGCCCAAAGCTGAACCAAAGCCTGAAACTGAGTGCTTACACTGCAAAGGAAATGGTCACTGGAAGCGGAGCTACCCTAAATATTTGGTGGATAAGAAGGATGGCAAAGTGAAAAAGGGTATATTTGATATACAGGTGTTTGATGTGTGCTTTACTAGTGTTTATAGCAACCCCTCGGTATTTGGTAC
>NW_021173380.1:0-1182 GCF_002162155.2 Triticum dicoccoides
TATAAAGGAGTACTACAGGTGTCTCCAATGGTCGATGTTGGGTTGGCGTATTTCGAGATTAGGATTTGTCACTCCGATTGTCGGAGAGGTATCTCTGGGCCCTCTCGGTAATACACATCACATAAGCCTTGCAAGCATTACAACTAATATGTTAGTTGTGAGATGATGTATTACAGAACGAGTAAAGAGACTTGCCGGTAACGAGATTGAACTAGGTATTGGATACCGACGATCGAATCTCGGGCAAGTAACATACCGATGACAAAGGGAACAACGTATGTTGTTATGCGGTCTGACCGATAAAGATCTTCGTAGAATATGTAGGAGCCAATATGGGCATCCAGGTCCCGCTATTGGTTATTGACCAGAGACGTGTCTCGGTCATGTCTACATTGTTCTCGAACCCGTAGGGTCCGCACGCTTAAGGTTACGATGACAGTTATATTATGAGTTTACATGTTTTGATGAACCGAAGGAGTTCGGAGTCCCGGATGCGATCGGGGACATGACGAGGAGTCTCGAAATGGTCGAGACGTAAAGATTCATATATTGGATGATATGGTTAGGCCAAGGGGTCAAGCCCATGAGGCTTTAGATCGGTGCAAAAAGGAGTTTTGCGGAGGCCAAGGGGCCAAACGCCGGAGACCCTGGCGTCTGGCCCTGGGCCAGACGCCGAGGCCCATGGCGTCTGGGCCAGACGCCAAGGATTGTGGTGTTTGGTCCTGGAGTCCGAGTGGTACTCTTGCCTTTCGGGCAAAACCGACTTTGAGGAGGCTTTTGCTCCAAGTTTCGACCCCGGGGCTCAACATATAAATAGAGGGGCAGGGCTAGCACCAAAGACACAACAAGTTGATCCACGTGATCTATTCCTTAGCCGTGTGCGGTGCCCCCTGCCACCATATACCTCGATAATACTGTAGCGGAGTTTAGGCGAAGCCCTGCTGCTGTAGTTCATCAAGATCGTCACCACGCCGTCGTGCTGACGGAACTCTTCCCCGACACTTTGCTGGATCGGAGTCCGGGGATCGTCATCGAGCTGAACGTGTGCTCGAACTCGGAGGTGCCGTAGTTTCGGTGCTTGATCGGTTGGATCGTGAAGACATACGACTACTTCCTCTACGTCGTGTCATCGCTTCCGCAGTCGGTCTGCGTTGGGTACGTAGACAACACTCTCCCCTCGTT
>NW_021173381.1:0-12740 GCF_002162155.2 Triticum dicoccoides
GGATGCAAGTTTTAAGAAAACAATGCCGATGCAATGCGAATGATGACATGAGATGAAATGCATGACATGAACAAAATGCAAAACGAAAGACAAAAACCCAACCACGAAGGAAATAGCATAACACATAGCCAGAAATGGCAACAGTTGAGGTTACAAACATGGAAAGTTGTATCCGAGGCATTACACAGTATTCCCGCTTAGTGTAGGTGAAGGCTAGCAAAATATCCTAAGCAAGCACCACATGTTGAAGGATCCATAACAATATAACTTCTATACAAATATACCCAAACATAACTCATTACGTTGTCTTCCTTGTCCAACTTCAAAATTTGCTCAAGTTTGAAAATAATTAAGAAAGAATTCCTTATTTGGCCCTTTCTTAAAATTTCTTCCTTTTTTGGCCCAAAATTTTATTTTCTTCTCGTTTTGACACTCAAACTTCATTTTGTTCCCTATGTGACACTTCTGTCAGTTTTGGCCAGTAACGGTGTTAAGTCTAACCTGAAAAGACTATTTTACCCTTAGTGTAGTATGTGACCGGATTATTTACAGATTAATCTTATTGATGATAAATTAGATCGTGGCATGTCAATGTGTCATCTTACTGAGATCTATTTTGCTCCCGACTGTTGCACACGTTCAGACCATTGCATTACAGATCGGCTGATGGAAGAAGGCAAGAGCACAAGCTTCTGATAACTTCTATCTCCATCGAGTCGTTCCTGTAATGAGTCCCAATCACAATTAAACAATTAAACTATGTACACGAAGCAATGAGTCACTGGTAGTGCATACATGATTAGTAGTTGAACACAGAAGCTAACACACACCCCGCAAAAAAAAGCTAACAAACGTACATGCGAGCTAGCCTCAATGAAGCAGCCAAGCAGACACCTTAATTGATCTACAATACCTAGCTAGTAGGTGCACTCTAGCCGTGCACGTATGGACTGGCCGGCGACTTGCACTACATAGCCCGTGGCAATAAATCTATGATCTATATTTATTTCGCATTCGTTCCAATGAGAGAAGTCACTACGTTCCTAAAGATGATCTGATCGATCCAACATAAGCTAGTCTTGTATCGTATGTCTATGGCAAGACCGCGAGAGTTAATGTGCCAGCCTACAAGCTTTGCATGTACACTGCTGCTGCTTGAAAATCAATCAAGCTGCCGTGTGTGCTAGCTTGCACGTATGTATTGTTTCTTGACGATACAAATTCGGGTTCTAAAGCCAACACGATGTACAGACACGACCGACAGCCTCACCTCTGCCATGCATGACAGGTGGCAGCAGCCTCGGTGCACCCACGCACGGGAGGAGGATATGGTCGGCCGCTTGGCCGGCATGGGGAACTTCCAGTCGGCCTCGGCCCGGATCAGTGTCATGTGCGTTCATGGCAACTTCATGCCCCCTACTATCATTAGGGAAAAATTGTCTTTGTATGTCTTACTTAACAACACTAGATGGAAAAAATGGATGAAAGGGTCACATGGGGAAGAAAATAATGTTTGAGTGTTAAAAAGGGAAGAAATAATTTAGGGGGCCAAAAAAAGGAAGCAAATTTTAAGAAAGGGCCAAATAAGGAATTTTCTCAATAATTAATGGAGCTCGCAATCATAGAAGATGCCAAGATAGTATATTTATATGTGAAATCTCACTTCCTTCAACATTTTTTTATGAATTGTTCAAGTGACCAATGTTGTGTTTGCTAACTTTCAATAAACTCTACCACCTTACTTCTTATATGTGAAGTCATTACTCCACTTGGGATAAGCATAAGAAACATATATAATTTTAGTTTTATGATATCCAATTCATTCAACCATTTACTCATAGGATATAAGTGAAGCACGAATAACAAACTACTCCAAAAAGATATAAGTGAAGATTCCAAGGATAGCACATATCATGTGAAGAAGCAAAAACTTAAGCTCAACCAAAACTGACCGATCAGTGTTCAAGAAGAAAAGTGGGATGCCAACCTGGGCAGCCCCAAGCTTAGATGCTTGAGACTTCTGGAAATATTAATTAGGGATGCCTTGGGCATCCCCAAGCTTGAGCTTTTGTGTCTTCTTAACTCCTTTTATATCATGGTTTCCTTATCTTAAAAACTTCATCTACACAAAACTCAACAAGAACTCGTGAGATAAGTTAGTATAAATCAATGCAATAACCTTATCATTATCTACTATAGAAAATCACTAAAATTATTATTTAACATTGCATACTAAATGCCTCTGCATATTTAATACTCCTAACCTCAAATGGAATCATTAAACAAGCAAACATATGCAAACATAACAACAATTTGTCAAAACATGACAGTTTGTAAAGAATGCAAGAAGATTCATACTTCTCTAACTCCACAAATTCTGAAAAATTACCACACTTAGATTTTTTTTGTATCTTACTGTGTAAAATATTCAAGATTTTATCATGTTCTAACTTTCCAGAAGAATTCCTACAACGATAGAAAACTTTTTGTTTTCAAAACAGCAACATATAGACTTGCAAAATATGCATGGTAAAGGCTATACTTGACATTTTTATTGAACTAAAAGATGGAAAACATTATTCTAAATAAAATAAACCAAATCCAACTAAAATAAAGTGACACTCCAAGAAAAACTCATATCATGTTATGAATAAAAATATAGCTCCAGGTGAGGTTACTGAGAGTGTTGGAGACGAAAGAGGGGATGCCTTCCGGGGCATCCCCAAGCTTAGTTTCTTGGGTATTCCTTGAATCTTACCTTGTGTGACTTGGCCATCCCCAAGCTTAGGTTCTTGCCACTCCTTATTCTCCTGATGTCGATATCTCACCCAAAACATGAAAACTTCAATCACACAAAACTTAACGGAACTTTGTAAGATAGGTTAGTATGATAAAACAAATCATCCACTTGGGTACTGTCAAAGACAAGATTAATAATTTTTCTGACACAATGCCTAATGTACCTTATCATTTCCACTATTTATATCACTTAATATAAACTATGGAAATACTAAAACAAACAAACTATCCATTGAAAACAGAATCTATCAAAAACAGAATAGTCTATAAAGATCTAGACAATGACCATACTTATGTAAATCCAAAAATTCTGAAAAATTAGAACAACATAGGAAATTTGTATACCAATCATGTGTAAAAGTCAGAATTCTACCACGTTTTAGTGAATTTAAACAATTCTGTTACTGGAAGAAAAAGTTTCTGTTTTTGCACATAATCAAGTCAACTATCATCCACACTACCCCAAAGGCTTTACTTGGCACTTCATTGAAACAAAAGCTATAAAACATGATTACTATAGTAGCTTAATCATGTGAACACACAGAAACAGTAGGTAATATTGTTGGGCTGTCTCCCAACAAGAGCTTTTTCTTTAATGCCTTTTTAGCTAGGCATGATGATTTCAATGTTGCTCACACGAAAGATAAGAATTGAAACATAACGGGAGCATCATGAAGCATATTACTAGCACATTTAAGCCTAACACACTTCATATCAATAGGGATTTTGTGAGCAAACAATATATGGGAGAAAGAATCAACTAGCATAGGAAGGCAAAACAAGCATGACTTCGAAAGTTTCAACACATAGAGAGGAAACTTTATATTAGTGAAATATGTAGAAGCATATGCTCCTCTCAAATAATAATTTTCAGTAGTATCATGAATGAATTCAAAAATATAGCTATCACATAAAGCATTATTTTCATGATCCACATGCATAAAAAGTTTATTACTCTCCACATAAGCAAATTTATTCTCATCAATAGTGGGAGCAAACTCAAAAAAATAATTATCACATGATACTTGATCAATTTGAGCATTAAAATCATGATCACAAGTTTCTTTGGATATCTTTACTCTTTATAGCATAAATATCATCATAATAATCATCATATATAGCAACTTTTTTTATCATAGTTAACTGAAACCTCTTCCAAAATAGTGGATTCATCATTAAGTAAAGTCATGACCTCATGAAATCCACTTTCATAATTATTACGAAAAGATTCAACACCCTCCAAAATAGCGGGATACTTTTTACCTAGAGTTGACGGTCTTCCAAACCCACTTTCATCAATATAATCATCATAAATAGGAGGCATGCTTTCATCACAATGATTTTTCTCATCAAAACTTGGGGGACTAAAAATATCATCTTCATAAAACATAGCATCCCTAAGCTTACGTCTTTTCATATCATTAGCATCATGGATATTCAAAGAATTCATATTAGCAATATTTCAATCATGCACATCATTCAAAGATTTTATGCCAAACATTTTATTGAACTCTTCTTCTATCAATTGAGCACAATTTTCCTTTCCATCATTTTCAAGAAAGGCATTATAAAGACGAAGAATATGAGGCACCTCACTTCCATTTTTTGTAGTTTTCTTTTATAAACCAAACTAGTGATAAAACAAGAAACTGAAAGATTCGGTTGCAAGATCTAAAGATATACCTTCAAGCACTCACCTCCCCGACAACGGCGCTAGAAAAGAGCTTGATGTCTACTATGGAACCTTTTTCTCGTAAACTCGTGGTGTGCCTCCAAGCGCAGAGTTTTGTAGGACAGTAGCAAATTTCCCTAAATTGGATGAACTAAGGTTTATTAATCCGTGGGAGGCATAGGATGAAGATGGTCTCTCAACCCTGCAACCCAATAGCAAAGAGTCTCTTGTGTCCCCAACACACCCAATACACACTACTAGAATCAGAATCTTTGCCGTCAGCCAGCTCTTTGTGGTCAGCTGGCTGATGGGAAAGAATGTCTTTGCCATCAGCTTGAGGAAAATTGACGGCAAAGGTCATGTTTGCCGTCAGCCATTTCTTTGTAGTCAGCCAGCTTACGGCCATTTGTTGGCGGATGGCAAAGAGTGTGGGTGGCCCACTGGCGATGACCACCTAACGGACACTTTCTTTGCCGTCCACCAGCTGACGACAAAGCTTCTTTGCCGTCTGCTAGTAGACAACAAAGAAATGGCCAAACTAACGTCTGTTAGCTAGGATCTTTGCCGTCTGCTAGCAGACGGCAAATAACTGTGCCCTAACAAAAGGCCAACGAGCCCGCTGACCCATCTCTTTGTCCCCTCTCTCTCTTTGTCCTGCCCCCGAGCCGCTGCCGCCCCGCGCCACCCTCGTCATTGCACCACCCCACGCCACCCCCATCGTCGTGCCGCCCCGCCGCGCCCCCCGTGCCCGAGCCGCCACCGCCCCACGCGGCCACCTCGACGAGGGGAACCGCCACTGCCACCAAACCAGTGACCACGCGCGGCGGCGAGGGGAGCACGACAATGACTGAAACGCGACCGGGTCAATGAGAGATCTCGGCGACCCCGCGGAGGGTCGTGCCGCCGTTGGCCCTACCCCTCTTCATTACCGTCAATGTTTGGCTGACTGGCTTCCGCCCCACCGAAGGCCGAAGGTACGGATTGTGTAATGCTAGCCATCTTAATTCTGGACGTTCGTGCTACGTGTGTGATTGGCTTAGGTGGATCCGTCGTAGTTTTGGTGTCAAGTACGACCTGTTCGTTGTTACTATTTTTTTTGCGTTGCGCAGCGCGCACTCGATGTAGATGGTTCATTCATAGCTATCCTCCTTTCGTACTAGTTGTGCATGGTTGCTAGTTTCCCTGGGCTGCACAATTGGTGTGAAGTGCTTGTGGTTTGGGAGTTCTGGTTCATGGTTACTACCCCATGTGAGCGAGTCCTGGATAAGGGGGTATCCGGACAGCCGGACTATATACTTTAGCCAGACAGTTGGACTATGAAGATACAAGATAGAAGACTTCGTCCCGTGTCCGGATGGGACTCTCCTTGACGTGGAAGGCAATCTTGGTGATTCGGATGTAGATCTCCTCCTCTGTAAACCGACTTTGTGTAACCCTGGCCCCCTCCGGTGTCTATATAAACCGGAGGGTTTAGTCCATAGGACACAACAACAATCATACCATAGGCTAGCTTCTAGGGTTTATCGTCTCTGATCTCGTGGTAGATCAACTCTTGTAATACTCATATCATCAAGATCAATCAAGCAGGAAGTAGGGTATTACCTCCATCGAGAGGGCCCAAACCTGGGTAAACATCGTGTCCCCAGTCTCCTGTTACCATTAGCCTTAGACGCATAGTTCGGGACCCCCTACCCGAGATCCGCCGGTTTTGACCCCGAAATTGGTGCTTTGATTGAGAGTTCCTCTGTGTCGTCACTGCAAGGCTGGATGGCTTCTCCAACCTTCAAACACGCGGTCCTAGGTGAGACTTTTCTCCCTGGACAGATTTTTGTGTTCGGCGGCTTTGCACTGCGGGCCAACTCGCTTGGCCATCTGGAGCAGATCGATAGCTACGCCCCTGGCCATCAGGTCAGGTTTGGAAACCTAAACTACACAGTCGACATCTGCGGAGACTTGATCTTCGACGGATTCAGGACCATTTCAGGAGCGCCGAACAATCACGATGTGCATGACCTAGATCTATAGTCGGACTGTATTCGGAATATCGCACCTCCAACAGCTTCAGACTTCGTTCCAGAGAAGGTCGTGCCTTCCGAGGACGTGTGGATGGACCCTGCCCTGAAGGCCACACGCTCATCCGCGTTGGATCCGAACACAGACCCCTCTCCTCAGGAAATCTGTACCTCCGGACCCCCGGACTCACCTCCGGTAGTGTGTTCCGGATCGCGCGTGTCCATGCCCATCGAATCTAATTGGGCTCCAGTCATGGAGTTTGCCGCCGCGGATATCTTTCAGCACTCACCCTTCTGAGACATGCTAGATTCTTTAAGGTCTCTCTCTTTGTCAAGAGACTCCTAGCCGAACTATGTTCGGCTCGAGTGGGAAGCTGGCGACGAAGAAATTCGTTTCCACCCACCACCCACTTAATAGCCACGGTCGATGACTTGACCGACGTGCTTAACTTCGACTCCGAAGACATCGACGGTATAGACGACGATGTGGGAGAAGAACAGGAACCACCGCCTACAGGGCGCTGGACTGCCACCTCTTCATATGATATATATATGGTGGATACTCTCAAAGAAACCAATGGCGATGAGGCAACGGGAGATAACCCCTCGGGGAAGAAAGCAAAACATGGGCGTCATCGGCGCCGCTCCAAGCCTCGCCACAACAATACCGGCACTGGAGAAAATCTAGAGGGTGTCGAAGAGGAATACGATCCTGATCAACCCATCTTCGAGCAAGCCGAATAGGAAAACGGGCAGGCTAGCCCAAACGAACAGGCGACGGATGGATACTTGGAGAATGATAACTATATGCCTCCCTTCGAAGACGAGGTGAGCCTCGGTGACGACGAATTCGGCGTACCAGAGGATCACATAGAGCAGGAGCGCTTCAAGCGCAGGCTTATAGCTACTGCAAGAAGCCTGAAAAAGAAGCAGCAGCAACTCCAAGCTGACCAAGAACTGCTCACAGACAGACGCACTAAGGCCCGGGCAGCCGAAGAATACGGACTCGAGTGCCGAACAAAATACTACCCAAAACGTCGGCTGCTACCTCAATTCGAGGAGGCAGCACTAAAAGTCAAACGCAGGCCCACACCCCATAGACAGCACACCGCGACAAGGGGCTGCACACAAGACCAGCATTATATACCAAACAGTAACATGGCAAGCACCCCGGACGCATCAGCGGACAAAAAGAGAGTCTATAAACCTTGGTGCAACTAATATAAGCGTCCCAAGGCAAAAAATGGCGCCCAGGGAACGATAATCAACACAGGAGCCCGTAATCCTCAACCCATTGAGCGGGATAAGAGACTTCAACATCTTAATTCGGACCCCTCCAGCTTGAACCGCATACTTGACCTCCCATGTCAAATTCATGGCACCCCAGGAGTGGCTGCCAATCATACCAATAGAGAATGCTGGGTCTTTAAACAAATCGGCAGGCCGGCGCCGGAAGGAGCGTGAAGAAGCCTAGATTATCAATTCTAGGGACTAATAACTCGAGGATCAGACTCACCAAAAAACTCATTCTAGAGTATCATAAATAGGCGTGGCGGGCATCTAGGCCCCGCCACCCGGAGCTGGTCTCCGGATAGCCAAAAATGTCATACCAACTTTCGGTCTAACACCTCTAGGCAGTAGCTACTCAGCACCGCCAGGATACACTGCAACTCAACGCATTACCACCCAAGACCCACGTGATGAAGTCACAAATGCGGTCAAGACCGAGCTTCGCCTCGGCGCCGAAGAATATTCGGCTACTTTATTCACTGAAGCAGCAAGTCATGGTTTTTTCAATCGAACTTATATTCGACAGCCGAACTCCTGGACACCGACAAAGGAGTCCGAACTACTTCATGATACCCCATCCTAACCATAGCTCATACATATCCTTTAGCGTAAGCCGGACGGATCACATCCACGGCTCAGCCACTGCTCACACACGCCTCTTAAGCATTATTCGCAGGTTCGCCCTCGCGCACAACTGGACCGACGACTTGGAAGCATCTCGGACGCACACAGGGGGGATCTCCACCCCACCTGAATACAATCCGGATATTCCTTCGGACTCGCACACAACCAACCACCGCCCGGCCCTAATAGGTTCTGCCGTCATGCCTCTCTTTTATAACATGCACCGTACTTATACGCATAGACGTGTTACTTAAATATAGCATGTAGAGTGATTTGACGCTTATCTGCTATTTCTCAACGACATTTTGTCATAACGGCATCTGAACATCGTGTTATGCCTTTGAAACGTCAGGGGCTTCCTTGCACCCATACTATGATGACTAAAGTCCGAACACCTTCTCGGTCGTTCGGCACCCCAAACTTATAGCATTATATGCATCAGCTCCGAATCATGTCTTGGGTCATTGGTTGGGTTTTCCCGGCTCCCATGTTTTGGTACCTTACGTTCCGCAATATAGGCTAAGGTAGCGTTGGGAGAACTACTGCGATTGTGTCCCGATTCTGCCGGACGAACACCTCAGTAGAGAAAGCGGAAAACCGACTGTCATGATAAGGCGAGAGCTGGTCAGCTGTTCGAGAGGTTGTAAAATCTTTAAGGATTTATTCCACATAAATGCCATAATAAAATGCAGTGTGCGAAGGTCCCACCAAGGATAGAACCGCATATTGATACGCTTTTGCAAGGTGGATATCATGACATCAACATTACATAATAGATAGGGATACATACATAAGGCATACAATGCCACACAAATACAATATCATCTTACATAAGAGAACCATCTATCTACGGATGAAACACAAACAGAAACTCAAACGACATCCACCCTGCTAGCCCAGGCTGCCGACCTGGAACCTATTCCCTGATCGAAGAAGAAGAAGAAGAACTCCAAAACAAGCAAACATCGCTCTCGCATCAAGATCATCGCATAACCTGTACCTGCAACTGTTGTTGTAGTAATCTATGAGCCACGAGGACTCAGCAATCCCATTACCATGGGTATCAAGACTAGCAAAGCTTAAAGGGAAAGGAAGGGGTAAAGTGGTGAGGTTGCAGCAGCGACTATGCATATATGGTGGCTAACATACGCAAATAAGAGCGAGAAGAG
Source organism: Triticum dicoccoides (assembly GCF_002162155.2). Taxonomy (NCBI): domain Eukaryota; kingdom Viridiplantae; phylum Streptophyta; class Magnoliopsida; order Poales; family Poaceae; genus Triticum; species Triticum dicoccoides. Next base: position 9,567 of record NW_021173381.1, read on the forward strand.
AAGCAAAGGAACGGTCGTCAACTAGTAATGATCAAGAAGTGATCCTGAACTCCTACCTACGTCAAACATAACCCAAAACCGTGTTCACTTCCCGGACTCCACCGAAAAGAGACCATCACGGCTACACACACGGTTGATGCATTTTAATTCGGATCTGGTGTCAAGTTATCTACAACCGGACATTAACAAATTCCCATCTGCCCATAACTGCGGGCACGGCTTTCGAAAGTTTATACCCTGCAGGGGTGTCCCAACTTAGCCCATGATAAGCTCTCGCGATCAACGAAGGATATTCCTTCTCCCAGGAAGACCCGATCAGACTCGGAATCCCGGTTTACAAGAGATTTCGACAATGGTAAAACAAGACCAGCAAAGCCGCCCGATGTGCCGAAATCCCGATAGGAGCTGCACATATCTCGTTCTCAGGGCAACACCGGATGAGACTAGCTACGAGTAAAACCAACCCTCAAGTTTCCTCGAGGTGGCCTCGCAGGCAGCTCAGTTCGGACCAACACTCGAAGGAGCACTGGCCCGGGGGGGTTAAATAAAGATGACCCTCGGGCTCCGGAAACCCAAGGGAAAAAGGGCTAGGTGAGGCAAATGGTAAAACCAAGGCTGGGCCTTGCTGGAGGAATTTTATTCAATGCGAACTGTCAAGGGGTCCCATAAATCACCCAACCGCGTAAGGAACACAAAATCGGGGAACATAACACCGGTATGACGGAAACTAGGGCGGCAAGAGTGGAACAAAACACCAGGCATAAGGCCGAGTCTTCCACCCTTTACCAAGTATATAGATGCATTAAATTAAATAAGAGATATTGTGATATCCCAACATAATCCTGTCCATCATGGAGCAATCTTCAACTTCACCTGCAACTAACAACGCTATAAGAGGGGCTGAGAAAAAGCGGTAACATAGCCAGGCAACAGTTTGCTGGGAAGGGTAAGAAGGTTAGAGGCTGGCATGGCAAATTGGGAGGCTTGAAGAACAAGTGATAGGTAACGTAGCATAGCGATAGAATGAAGCAACTAGCATAGCAATGATAATAATAAGATCCAAGGTGATGGTCATCTTGCCTAAAATCCCTCTAGGAAGAAGAACGAGTCCATGAAGAAGATGAACGGGAGTAGTCCAACGAATCCTCACAATCGCAACATTACCGGAACTAAGAAGCAACAACGGAAATAAACAAACAACATGGTAAATGCACAAGCATAAACATGGCATGATGCACAAACAAGTATGATGCATGTCCGGTTTAAATGAGGCATGGCATGGCAAAGTGCAACAAACAATACTACAAGTTAAGTGGCGCTCAATATGCAATGAGTTGCATATTGACAAAACACCACATTGACATATTTAGTTTAATCTCGTTTAGGTACACAACAATATTAAATGTTGTTAAACATGGCAAGATGTGAAACATAATGAAACTACCTATCTAGGCAAGTTTAAATGAGGTCGGAAGAACAAACAACAATTCCGGAAAATCCTGATATGCATATTTTAGATTCGGTACTGTTCTTCCCTAAATCATATTTTAAGGTTGTTAAACAGGAAAATAAAGTGGACCATGTTAAACTAGGCATTTTTCCACCCCATTTACATATAAAGTTTATTAAATTTGGAGCTATGGTTATTTAGTTATGAAATAAATCATTTTAACATGGCATTTAAGCAAATTAATGCAAACATCATTTTAAACATTTTAAACATGGATGAAAGTGGCATATTATTAATATACACAAAATTCTAAGCATTTTACATATATAAATCATTTTAATCCGATGAACGGTTTGAGAGATATAAATGCATGAACATGAGGGTCTTTTCTGTAAAACAGTAATTTACTAGATAAATAGCAAAATCACCGAACTGAAAAAAAAACATGATATGGGCCACATCTGCTAACGGGCTGCATAGGACAGGAGAGTGGCTGGAGGGGCTGCTCACCCATGGGCTGAGGCCCGATTGGAAGCAGAAGGAGGCCGGCTGGGGGGCACAGCCGGGCCTTGGAGCCCACCTAGCGGTCGCTTGCGGACGAGGCGCAGTCAACGCGGGCGTCGACTGCGTCGTCCTCCTCTTGAACAGAGGCAGCAACAGGACTTGGGGGCGAGCGCTCCTGCTCGATGAAGAGGGAGGCAGAGGTCGCGGCAGGGCTGGCGTGGCAGGGGACGGCGGCAGCGATGGCTTGGGCGCAGGCAGGCGGAAGCAGAGCTCGGCTGCGGGACTCCTTGATCGGACGCAGGACGGATTGATCTCGGCCAGACCGGGTTGAAAACGGGGCGCAGCGGCCCCGGGGTGCTGCGGACGAGGACCGGCATCGGGGATGCGCAGGGGTTCAAAGCCGGGCTCCATGGGAACTTCGAACGCCGGCGGAGGTAGATCAACACGGCGGCGAGCTCCTGTCAATGGCAACAGAAGAGAGAGAGGATTGAGAGAGAGAACCCAGAGGAAGAAGAAGAAGGGGGAGAGGGGGCGCGGCAGGCGCTCAACTTGTTCGCAGCTGGTGCTCCGGCGGCAGCGGAGGCCTCCGGCAAGCTCGAGGACGGGAGGAAAGGAGACCTCCAGCGATGGGCGTTGGTGCACGAGCAGAGGAGCTCCTGCTCCTGTGGTCGCGGTCCTAGGTGGCTGCACGGTCGAGCGGCAGGGTCAACGAGCAGAGACTCGAGCGGCTAGGCGAGGATTCGAGGAGAGGGTGGAGTCTTCGGGTGGATCTGGAGGCTAGCTCGCGATTGGGGGCGCGCGGAAAACAAGGGGAAGATGGCGGCGGTGGTTTGGGCAGGTGGGATCCTGATGTGGGTTCGGTGGAGTGGCAACGGCGATGAGTGGAGGATGGGACAACTCCCTAAATTTTAGGGTTGGTCTGTATATATAGTAGGCGGAAGGAGTCTTAGGGGCGTCTGACCATTATCGGACGGCTTCGGGTCAATCGGATAGTCAAAAGAATAAGCAAAAGAGTTATTGTGGTATTACAGGGTTGATCCGGACTCAACGGTCATGACTGAGCGGATTCGGGTTCAGAGCAGTTTTTGAATGCGCACGCGAGGGGTCTGAGTAAAGCGTAGAGAGGGTCAAATAGTCAGACAAGAGGGAATCGAAAACCCGGTCGGTCTCAGAACGGTCAACAAACGCAACGGAGAGAAGAGAGGAGTGGCAACTACGAG
>NW_021173382.1:0-707 GCF_002162155.2 Triticum dicoccoides
ACGTGGGTGTCGGCCACGACCTACCTAATCATCTAAGTCTCTAGTCCAGGTTTATCGCCTATTCAGGTTCCATCCATGAGGAGATCCGGCCGGAGTTTCGCTCATGGATGGAACCCGAATAGGCGATAAACCTGGACTAGAGACTCGAGTGTTTAGGTAGGCCGTGGCCGACACCCACGTTGGGCTTCCGCTTGAAGGTTGCCGAGTACATGTCGTGTAAACGGCGGTAAGTGGTGAGAGCATGTGTGAAGAAGTACACCCCTGCAGGGTTAACATCATCTATTCGAATAGCCGTGTCCGCGGAAAAGGACTTCTGGGTTGCTTATATCAGTTCATAGACAAGTGAAAGTGGATACCCTAAAATACGCAAGATAAGCGTGAGTGCTATGGATGGCGTTCTCGTAGGGAGACGGGAGCGGATCCATAGTGGTGTATTGATATGGTGAAGATGTGGACTCGTGTGCGCCACCTCAAAAGAGTTACATTGCAGTCGTAGTTCAGGATAGCCACCGAGTCAAAGCTGGCTTGCTGCAGTTAAACCCCACCATCCCTTTGTTGATAATGATGCATATGTAGATAGTTCTGATGTAAGTCTTGCTGGGTACATTTGTACTCACGTTTGCCTATTTTATGTTTTTGCAGAGAGACTTCAGTCTCACTAGTATTTCCGCGTGGTCTTCGACGTTTAGCTTGTTACCTCAGCTACG
>NW_021173383.1:0-1065 GCF_002162155.2 Triticum dicoccoides
TCAGCCTGACGTCAGTGTGACGTCAGCAGGTCAACGGAACAGGTCTGGGTCAAACCTGACAGTGGGTCCCGCATGTCAGGGTGGTTATTTTAATTAAGATTTAATTAAAACTAATCCTGTATAATTAACAGGGCTGGGCCCCACCTGTCATTGACTCAGGGGAGTCAACCAGGGCCCACCCGTGGTCAAAGTCAAAGCCAGCGACGCCGGCGTTTAGCCGCCGGTGAGCCCGACGCGGCGGCGGGAGTGGTTTTGGCCATTTCGGCCACCAAATGGGCCGCGGAGACCACCGGAGTGGAGCTGAGGACAAACCGCGGCTCTTGGCGGAGTCCGTTGGGGTCGGGGTGGCCGGAGTTGGCGCCGGCGACGACTTTGGCGGCCACCGGGGTTCGGTCGAAGATGAACTTGGCGCTAGAGGGGTCGGTGAGGCTCGTGGAGTGGCTAGCTAGGTGTTGTGGGACTCGGTGAGTAAGATGGACACCATCTTGTGGCCGGAGTGTGGCCGGAAGCACGTCGGCGACAAGGTCCGCGACGGCGCGTGCGGGTGAGCTTGGTGTGCTCGCTGTGGTGCACGAGAGAGAGAAAGAGAGGAAGGGGAAGTTAGCCCAGCTCACTGCCGTCTTGATGGAGAGGACGGCGTGGTCGGGGACGAGCTGCTGCGGCGGCGACGACGAAGGGGATCTCCGGCGATGGCGGTTCGGGCGAGGTTGGTGCGGCGGCTTCGGGGCACGTGAGCGCTCGGGGCTCGACTAGCTCGAAGAAGTGGAGGACGGCGGAGCTTCTGGACACGGTGGCGCGGCGTGGAGACGAAGGGGAGCACGGCTACGGCGGAGGTGCGGCGACGGTGGCGTCGGCCATGGCGTGGGAGCGCGAGGGAGAGGAACTGGGGCGAATGGAGGTGTCCAGGAGGGTCGGGGCGCGACGTGGAGCTCGTCCAGGCCATCAGGGCGGCGAGAGGGGGAGGCAGGGCGGCGTGCAGCTGCGTGGCGAGCTGCGGTGCCGCCGCCGAGCACCTTGGCTGCCTGCCTGGCGAGCCAAGCAGCTCGCTGGAGCGGTGGCCGGGCT
>NW_021173384.1:0-1160 GCF_002162155.2 Triticum dicoccoides
ACCCTTATCTCCAGCAAGTTTATATTTAGCATTCATACGCTCAATGTTTTCCTTAGTTAACTCATGCATTTTTAAAATCAATTCAGCACGTTGTTTAGCATCAAAATTAACCTTCTCCGAAGATGGAAGAGGCAACAAATCAATAGGTGCACGAGGTAGGAAACCATACACAACTTCAAAAGGGCACATCTTAGTAGTAGAATGCAATGAACAATTATAAGCAAATTCAATATGAGGCAAGCATTCCTCCCACATTTTCTTATTATTCTTCAAAACAGCCCTAAGCATAGTAGACAACGTTCTATTGACTACTTCAGTTTGTCCATCAGTTTGGGGGTGACAAGTAGTACTAAAAAGCAGTTTAGTCCCCAACTTAGCCCATAAACATCTCCAAAAGTGGCTAAGAAATTTAGTATCACGATCTGAAACAATAGTATTTGGCACACCATGCAAGCGAATAATTTCACGAAAGAACAAATCAGCAACATTAACAGCCTCATCGCTTTTATGACATGGTATAAAGTGTGCCATTTTCGAGAATCTATCCACGACAACAAATATGCTATCCCTCCCCTTCTTTGTTCGAGGTAAACCTAAAACAAAGTCCATAGATATATCCTCCCAAGGAACACTAGGTACAGGCAAAGGCATATATAAACCATGAGGATTGAGTCGTGACTTAGCTTTTTGACATGTAGTGCATCGAGCAATAAAATGCTCAACATTCCGTCTCATCTTTGGCCAAAAGAAATGTGTAGCAAGTACGTCCTCCGTCTTCTTCACGCCAAAGTGTCCCATTAATCCTCCTCCATGCGCCTCCTGCAACAACAAAAGATGAACGGAGCTAGCTGGAATGCATAGCTTGTTAGCACGAAACACAAATCCATCGTTAACAACAAACTTGTTCCACATTCTTCCTTCTTTACAATTCTGCATTACATCTTTAAAATCAGCATCATGCACATATTGATCTTTGATGGTCTCCAAACCAAATATTTTGAAGTCAAGTTGTGAAAGCATAGTATAGCGACGAGACAATGCATCAGCAATAACATTTTCTTTTCCCTTCTTGTGTTTAATGACATAAGGGAAAGTCTCAATGAATTCAACCCATTTAGCATGTCTACGATTCAGTTTAGCTTGACTTTTAATATGTTTCA
>NW_021173385.1:0-1499 GCF_002162155.2 Triticum dicoccoides
GCGCCCCGACCATGCGACCTACGCGCCCGCGCCCGCGCCTCCCCCATCTCCGTCGCGCTCCAGCGCCCGCCTGTGGTCATCGTTCCCCGCGCCCCCTCCGGCCCCAGCCGGTGCCCCGATAGCCTCTGCGCCGGTCAGCGCCCGTCTCGCGTCACCGTGGCCGTTGCCCCGTGGCCGTGCCCTGCCTCGCCCGCGGCCACGCCCTGGCCGGCGCCCCACTGTGCCCCGGTGGCCTGCGCCCGCCCCATCGCCCCGAATGGCCCCGCCCGTGCACCGGCGACCATCTGCGCCCGTTCGGGCTGGTGCCCGCGCCAGCGCCCTGTGCCCGTTCGCCCGCAACGCCCGACCCGCTATGGCCCCTCTGGGCCACAGACACATGGGGCCCACGCCCCAGAACAAAAAAAGAGGGATTAAAAAAAGTAAAATTAAAATTAATTAAAATAAATATAATTAATAAAAATAAAGATGATTTAATAAAATTAATTATTAGTTAATTAATTATCTAATGAATTAATTAAGTTAATTAATCCGGTTTAATTAATTTAGTTAACTAGTTAGGTTAATTAAATAGTAATTAAATTAACTAATCTGTAATTAACCTAGACAGAGAATGACAGGTGGGTCCCACTGGACCCACATGTCAGGTTGACCAAGTCAACTCTGTTGACTGCTGATGTCAGCATGACATCATGCTGATGTCATTAATCTGTTTTTCGAATTAACTAAATAATTAATTAAATTCCAGAAATTAATAAAATCTTTAGAAAATCATATCTTTTAATCCGCAACTCGGATTAAAATACTTTCTACATGAAAGTTGCTCAGAACGACGAGACGATTCCGGATACGCAACCCGTTCGTCCGCCACACCCCCCTAACCTATCGAACTCGCAACTTTCCCCCTCCGGCTCCTCTGCCCGAAAACACGGAACCCCGGGAATACTTTCCCGGATGTTTTTCCCCCTTCACCGGTATCACCTACTACCGCGTTAGGGCACACCAAACACCGTGTATTGCCTTGTTATATTTTGTGATGCTTTGTTTGCTCTGTATTCATTATTTCTTCCCCCTCTTCTCTCCGGTAGACTACGAGACCGACGCTGCTACTGACCAGTTCGACTACGGAGTTGACGACCCCTCTCTCTCTTGCCAGAGCAACCAGGCAAGCCCCCCCTTTGATCACCAGATATCGCCTACTCTTCTCTATACTGCTTGCATTAGAGTAGTGTAGCATGTTACTGCTTTCTGTTAATCCTATTCTGATGCATAGCCTGTCATTGCTGCTACAGTCATTGATACCTTACCCGCAATCCTAAATGCTTAGTATAGGATGCTAGTGTTCCATCAGTGGCCCTACACTCTTGTCCGTCTGCCATGCTATACTACTGGGCTGTGATCACTTCGGGAGGTGATCACGGGCATATACTATATACTTTACACTGTTACATTACCTGTGATACTGTTCGGAGTTGGGGGCTGAAGGGGCAGGTGGCTCCATC
>NW_021173386.1:0-1281 GCF_002162155.2 Triticum dicoccoides
AGCTACAAGAGCTTTGTGATGAACTTCAATATGCAGGGGATGGAAAAGACCATTCCTGAAGTATTTGCTATGCTGAAATCAGCAGAGGTAGAAGTCAGGAAGGAACATCAAGTGTTGATGGTCAATAAAACCACTAAGTTCAAGAAAGGCAAGGGTAAAAAGAACTTCAAGAAGGACGGCAAGGAGGTTGCCGCGCCCGGCAAGCAAGCTGCCGGGAAGAAGCCAAAGAATGGACCCAAGCCCGAGACTGAGTGCTTTTATTGCAAGGGAAGCGGTCACTGGAAGCGGAACTGCCCTAAGTACTTAGCGGATAAGAAGGCCGGCAAAACAAAAGGTATATGTGATATACATGTAATTGATGTGTACCTTACTAGTGCCCATAGTGGCTCCTGGGTATTTGATACCGGTGCAGTTGCTCACATTTGTAACTCAAAGCAGGGGCTGCAGAATAAGCGGAAACTGGCAAAGGACGAGGTGACGATGCGCGTCGGAAATGGTTCCAAGGTCAATGTGATCGCCGTCGGCACGCTGCCTCTGCATCTCCCTTCGGGATTAGTTTTAAACCTTAATAATTGTTATTTAGTGCCAGCTTTGAGCATGAACATTGTATCGGGATCTTGTTTAATTCGAGATGGCTACTCTTTTAAATCTGAGAATAATGGTTGTTCCATTTTTTTGAGAGATATGTTTTATGGTCATGCTCCTATGGTGAATGGTTTATTCTTTATGAATCTCGAACGTGATGCTACACATGTTCATAATGTGAGTACCAAAAGAAGTAAGGTTGATAATGATAGTCCCACATACCTGTGGCACTGCCGCCTTGGTCACATAGGTGTCAAACGCATGAAGAAGCTCCATGCTGATGGACTTTTAGAGTCTCTTGATTATGAATCATTTGACACGTGCAAACCATGCCTTATGGGTAAAATGACCAAGACTCCGTTCTCAGGAACAATGGAGCGAGCAACCGACTTATTGGAAATCATACATACTGATGTGTGCGGTCCGATGAGTGTTGAGGCTCGCGGTGGCTATCGTTATGTTCTCACCCTCACTGATGATTTAAGTAGGTATGGGTATATCTACTTAATGAAACACAAGTCTGAAACCTTTGAAAAGTTCAAGGAATTTCAGAGTGAGGTTGAAAATCAACGTGACAGGAAAATCAAGTTTCTACGATCAGATCGTGGAGGAGAATACTTGAGTCACGAGTTTGGGGCACACTTAAGAAAATGTGGAATAGTTTCACAACTCACGCCGCCTGGAACACCTCAGCGT
>NW_021173387.1:0-1084 GCF_002162155.2 Triticum dicoccoides
CCATTAATCCTCCTCCATGCGCCTCCTGCAACAACAAAAGACGAACGGAGCTAGCTGGAATGCATAGCTTGTTAGCACGAAACACAAATCCATCGTTAACAACAAACTTGTTCCACATTCTTCCTTCTTTACAATTCTGCATTACATCTTTAAAATCAGCATCATGCACATATTGATCTTTGATGGTCTCCAAACCAAATATTTTGAAGTCAAGTTGTGAAAGCATAGTATAGCGACGAGACAATGCATCAGCAATAACATTTTCTTTTCCCTTCTTGTGTTTAATGACATAAGGGAAAGTCTCAATGAATTCAACCCATTTAGCATGTCTATGATTCAGTTTAGCTTGACTTTTAATATGTTTCAAAGATTCATGATCAAAATGTATAACAAATTCTTTGGGCCATAAATAATGTTGCCATGTTTCTAAAGTCCGAACAAGAGCATATAATTCTTTATCATAAGTAGAATAATTCAGACTAGGCCCACTCAATTTTTCAGAAAAGTATGCAACAGGTTTGCCATCTTGTAATAACACACCTCCTAATCCAATTCCACTAGCATCACATTCAAGCTCAAAAGTCTTATTAAAATCAGGAAGTTGGAGTAAAGGAGCATGTGTCAACTTATCTTTCAATACCGTGAAGGCTTCTTCCTGTGCAGTACCCCAAAGAAAAGGCACATCTCTCTTTGTAAGCTCATTGAGAGGTGCAGCAATGGTGCTGAAATCTCTCACAAAACGCCTATAGAATCCAGCGAGGCCAAGAAAACTCCTCACTTGTGTGACCGTTTTGGGCTGCGGCCAACTCTCAATAGCTTCAATCTTGGCTTTATCAACTTCAATTCCCTGTGGAGTAACAACATAGCCAAGAAAAGATACTCGGTCGGTGCAAAAGGTGCACTTCCCAAGGTTACCAAACAAACGTGCATCACGTAGAGCAATAAAAACAGCACGTAAATGTTCCAAATGTTCTTCCAAAGATCTGCTATAAATCAATATGTCATCAAAGTAAACTACCACAAATCGTCCAATGAAAGCACGTAAAACTTCGTTCATTAATCTCATGAAAGTACTAGGTGCATT
>NW_021173388.1:0-973 GCF_002162155.2 Triticum dicoccoides
TACTCATCGACATGCAAGTCGTGAATCCTATTACAAGAACATGATCAATCTCATACATCACATATCATTCATCACATTCTTCTTGGCCATATCACATCACATAGCATACCCTGCAAAAACAAGTTAGACGTCCTCTAATTGTTGTTGCATGTTTTACGTGGCTGCTATGGGTTTCTAGCAAGAACGTTTCTTACCTACGCAAGACCACAACGTGATATGCCAATTGCTATTTACCCTTCATAAGGACCCTTTTCATCGAATCCGTTCCGACTAAAGTGGGAGAGACTGGCACCCGCTAGCCACCTTATGCACCAAGTGCATGTCAATCGATGGAACCTGTCTCACGTAAGAGTACGTGTAAGGTCGGTCCGGGCCGCTTCATCCCACAATACCGTCGAAACAAGATTGGACTAGTAACGGTAAGCATATTGAACAACATCAACGCCCACAACTACTTTGTGTTCTACTCGTGCAAAAATCTACGCAATAGACCTAGCTCATGATGCCACTGTTGGGGAACGTAGCAGAAATTCAAAATTTTCCTACGCGTCACCAAGATCTATCTATGGAGAGACCAGCTACGAATAGAAGGAGAGTGCATCTACATACCCTTGTAGATCGCTAAGCGGAAGCGTTCAAGTGAATGGGGTTGATGGAGTCGTACTCGTCGTGATTCAGATCACCGATGATCTAGTGCCGAACGGACAGCACCTCCGCGTTCAACACACGTACAGCTCGACGATGTCTCCCACGCCTTGATCCAGCAAGGAGAGAGGGAGAGGTTGAGGAAGACTCCATCCAGCAGCAGCACAACGGCGTGGTGGTGATGGAGGAGCGTGGCAATCCTGCAGGGCTTCGCCAAGCACCACGGGAGAGGAGAAGAACTTGGGAGAGAGGGAGGGGCTGCACCAAAGGCATAAGGTGTGTTTGGGAGGCCCTCCTACCCCACTATATATAGGGATCCCAAGGGGGG
>NW_021173389.1:0-656 GCF_002162155.2 Triticum dicoccoides
TCGCCCACCGCGCCGCCTCTCGCCCGCCCTCAACGCCGCCGGCCGGCCTCGCTGCCGCGCGCGCACGCGTGCGCCTCTCTACAGAGAGCGAGATCGTGGAGAGAGAGAGAGAATTTTTTCTTTTTTTTTCTTTTTTTGTTCTTTTTAATTTTAACTAGTTAATTAGTTTAACAAAAACGGTAAAATAACTTAAAACTTGATAATTAACAAAAAAAACCGTAAAATTTGATAATTAACAAAAAAACGTATATACGGAGAGGGGGCGGCGATGCGCGCGGTGTTTTTTTTAGGGATCGAGAGGGGGCGGCGAGGGTTATACATGTGTGTTGTCCTCGCCTCCCTCTCCGTGACGCCGTCGTCTACCGCCCCGTCTCGCGCTCTACCGCGACACCCTCTCCCACCCCTTCCTCGCCCCCTCCTTTTGCCACCGCCCTTTCGCCACCGCCACCGCCACCGCCCCCCTTCTTCACTTAATTAATTTGTTTTTACTACATGTTTTCAGGACTGACATAATGGCGGACGATAGAGCTGACTCGATTATGGACAACTATGATCCGGACGGTGAAGCACATATGTTCGGCATCATAAACGGCGATATTCTATATGTGCCGACCGGACAAGAAGAAGATGATATCTCTTCTTATCTGAACCTTGAC
>NW_021173390.1:0-1044 GCF_002162155.2 Triticum dicoccoides
TCACCTTATTATTGGGCCAGGCCCATGTAATTTCGAAATACATTAGTATAGGCTATTTTTAGAGTCCGTATGTGTGGGGAAACAAGAGATAGGGTTGATTTCGGACCCCTCCACCAAGGGCCACGAAATTCCCCCCTCTTCCTCCATATATACAGCCCTTAGGGCATCGTTTAGACTTTGGGTTTTGTTTAGATTAAAAGTTCGCCATAGCTGCAACTTCGCGTACTTCGTTTGTGTTCAACGACCAGACAAAGGCGTCACAGAACCCCACCTTGATCAATAAAGCTTTCATCTTATACTCGCAATATCCAGATTGCAATCTCAGTTTCTTGCTTGTTCTTCGTTTGCTCGCAGGAAACAGACCCTCGTGGTCAGGTTGATCGTGCTCCGGCGTGGTCAATAACCTCTCGGAGTTGGTTTAGCGATTGCTAAGGCGCGACGTCCTCGCACGTTCCTAGTCAGATCGTCAAAGTCGACTGCCACCAAAGCGATATCCATCATCTCATCAAAAGACGGGACACCTTTGCCTCTATCAAGTGGTATCAGATTTCCAGGTTGCTCGGTGAGATTTTACAGTTTTTCGTAGTTTAGATCGAGTCTGTCTTCATACCTATAGTCCACGAAAAAGCCACAAAAAAATTAGGGTTAGTTCATCATATCCGAACCAATCTGAGCCTTGCATAATCTTTTTAGGGTTTTGCTTTGTTGAATTTGCGGTTGCATCGTCGTGTCTAGTTGCTGGTCTTAGAGTCTAGTCTTTTAGAGTTTCGAGTTCTGGTCATAAGTTGTCACGCCGCCGCCGCACCATCATCATCGCCCCTGCCATCTACCACCACCGCACCGAATCCGTATCCATATACCACCACCAATCCGTGTCCATATACCACCACCGATCCATATCCATATACTACCACCGCTACCACCACCGCTGCCATATACCACCACCATATATCCACCACCAATCCGAGTTCTTTGCTTATTAGGTTTGTTTTCGGGATCCATCTAGATTCCGATTTGTGTTTCCTTGCCGGAGTAGGTTTCGGA
>NW_021173391.1:0-1094 GCF_002162155.2 Triticum dicoccoides
TAGGAAGACGGAGGTGGATCCTCGGTAGTGTATTGAAGTGATGAGTAGTGGACTCGTGTGCGCAAAACCATTTCAAGTTGGAGTATCGTAGGATAGTCTAGCCAAGAGTCAAAGCTGGCTTGCTGCAATAACTCCACCAACCCTTCTTGATAATATGCATGTATGTAGGATCTGATGTAAGTCTTGCTGAGTACCTTTGTACTCATGTTGCTATAATCTACATTTTTACAGAAGACGCTGCAACCCCTTCTGATGGGTTCTATGTAGACGTTGACATCAACGAGTAGGCTAAAGACCCAGGTGGTGACCCTGAGCTTGTGAAGGACCTTGTAGTATAGCTAGGCTTTCCAAGCCTCTTTTATTTTACTAGTTGTCTGTACTCAGACAAGTTACTTCCGCTGCTGGTTTGTATGACTGTATGACTTGTATGTTGGGTCGTGAGACCCGTACCTTTGTGTATGTTATGTATGGCTCCCCAAGCCTTAAATAAAGTACTTGTGTCGTAGAGTCATGTTGTGATGCTTCGTTGTATTTGCACATATCGAGCATATTGTGTGTATGATTGAAATGCCTGGTATGTGTGGGATCTGACTACCTAGTTGTTTATCTTTAGTAGCCTCTCTTACCGGGAAATGTCTCCTAGTGTTACCGCTGAGCCATGGTAGCTTGCTACTGCTCTGGAACACTTAGGCTGGCCGGCATGTGTCCTTCTTCGTTCCTGTGTCTGTCCCTTCGGGGAAATGTCACGCTTTGAGTACCGGAGTCCTGTTAGCCCGCTACAGCCCGGTTTACCGGAGTCCTGCTAGCCCAGTGCTACAGCCCGGACCCACTTGCTGATGACCGACACGTTCGGAGCTGGGTCATGGATGCCTGTCCCTGTAAGTCTGTGCCACTTTGGGTTTACGACTAGTCATGTCAGCCCGGGCTCTTTATCATATGGATGCTAGCGACACTATCATATACGTGAGCCGAAAGGCGCAAACGGTCCCGGGCAAAGGTAAGGCGACACCCGTGGGGATACCGTGCGTGAGGCCGCAAAGTGATATGAGGTGTTACCGGCTAGATCGATGTGACATCGAGTCGGGGTCCTGACA
>NW_021173392.1:0-894 GCF_002162155.2 Triticum dicoccoides
GTCGCCGGCGTTTAGCCGCCGGCGAGTCCAGACGCGGCGGAGGGCTCGGAAATGAGCCACATGGCATCGTTTCGGCCGTGGTTTGTTGCATTCGAACGCGCGCAGTGGCGCGCATCTAGTGGTGGCGGTGACAGGTGCTGGGGTGGCCGGAAAAGTGGTCGGCCACGAGGTTTGGCGGCGGCAGCAGCTCGGGCAATCCTGGGGTGGCGCTATAGAGCACTAGGGGAGAGACCGAAGGGCGCTGCGGGCTCCTGGGAGGAAGGCGCATCTAAAGAGGTAAGTGACAACAGCTGGGGTGGCCGGAGCTGCCGGCGGCGAGCTCTTTTGCGGCTGCCGGAGTTCGGGCAATCTCGGGGTCGGGGTTAGGGAGCACGGCAGGAGGAGCTGGGGCGTGCTACGGACTCCTGAGATCACAGTGAGCACGTCAGTGGCCTCGGATACGAGCTGGGGTGGCTGTGGCCACGGCCACGCCATGGCCGGCGGCGAGAGATTCTCGGGCAAAGTGGTGGGGCTAGCTAGAGAGGGAGGTGGGGCACGGGAAGAGGGGGAATCAGCACAGGAGCTCACAGCGGGTGCAGTGGTGGCCTCGGCGAGCTCGGGGAGGCACCGGAGCCGACGAATTTGACGAAGATGGCCGGCGGTCCGAGGTAGAAGACGACGTCGATGGCGGCGATGCGGCACGTCCGGGGCCTCGTGGCTCGTTGAGGAGGTAGAGGGAGGACCCGCGGAGCTTCCTGGGGCGTCGGTGAGGCTAGGGGTGGCCGGTGGCCATGGGTACGGCGACGATGGCGGCGAGCTCCGCTCGGTGGTGTGCGCGGGAGGGAAGCAGAGGAGGGAACGGGGTCCAGGGGGAGAGAGGGGAGGTGCAGGTGGCGAGGGCGTCTCCGTGGCGTC
>NW_021173393.1:0-1287 GCF_002162155.2 Triticum dicoccoides
TGCTAGCAACATCGTATCTTCATGGTTATGGCTCGTGCAAAAGACATGCGTACCATGGGCACCTACATAATCTGAAACAAGCAATTCAAGTGTTGGATTTGGCGCAGTAGTTGCAAGATTCATTCAATTTCAGTTCTGAATTCTCCCTAACATGGATTTGGCTTTTGGTCAGGTTCATTGGGAGAGGGGGTCCAAGGGGACTGGGGTGTTGTATAGAGCAATCTGATTAATGACTGAACTTAGTAAATTTTCCAAAAAAAAATGGTGCGCATGATTCCAAGTTCTGCTGCACAAGCTCACAATATTAGCATATCTTCCTGCAGGAACTAGCAAGTAATGTATAAATGTGAAGCAAATAAATCGGTAACACTAGGCAACTAGGGGGATAAACACTAGAACCAAAGTGTTCCCCTTTTTTTGTGTTGTATATTTGCAGCAAACAATAAACAAGTTTTCTCTTTCTTTTCCATCTGTGTTCAATAGGAGAAATCAGAGGAAACATGGACAGAGGTAAAGCAGTAATTGAAAACAGCACAGGGAGGGTGTAGGCTCACACTTCTATGGCAATATGTTCCCAAAAAATTTAGCAAGCAATACTATAGCTAGTTACACCTTTTGTGTTTTTCCGTGTATCTCCAAAAAACAGTAGAGCATATTTGTTATCTGTGCGGGGGTCTGGTATATCGATGATTTTTTTGGTGCACGTAGCCCTGTGAATAGCTCTATATGTGAACCTTTTTATTATCTCCATGCATATGAATTGCTTGTTCTGTGTAATGCGACTTGCCCTTGAGCCTGTGTATCGGGGATGCAGTACCAGTTTCACCATGTGTCCCTCTCTGCTTTTACAGTTTTTTGCAGGATAATTCTCGAAAAAAGGGAGCCCGGCAATCTGCACATTTACAATTAAGAAACTTCATCATGTGCTCCCAGGTAACCTACTAGACTTGCCTGGAATTAGTATGAATTTTGCCTAAATTTCATGCTAAATTGCGCACTAGCTGGTTGTCAAGTTGTCTAAAAGTATTAAAGTAAGCATATTGATTGAAGTTACAACACAATCTGCATCATCATACCTTTGTAGGCAATTTGTAGAAATAGTCATGCAACTTAGAATCGTAAGTACATGTAACCATCTTTTTGCTGTGATTTCGGAGTGTTGTTTTCGTGTGAAAGTATTAGTACTAGCACATAAGTTGCGTCGGTACCTAAAAGGGTCACCATTTTTTTGATTGACTCTATGTACCCTATTTTCTAGTAATATATTGGATCAGATGGTGATATGAT
>NW_021173394.1:0-2671 GCF_002162155.2 Triticum dicoccoides
ATCCATCATCTCATCGAAAGACGGGACACAATTGCCTCTATCACGGTGGTAGATGGTAGGGGCGATGATGATGGTGCGGCGGCGTGATAGAGGCAAAGGTGTCCCGTCTTTCGATGAGATGATGGATATCGCTTTGGTGGCAGTCGACTTTGACGATCCGACTACGAACGTGCGAGGACGTCGCGCCTTAGCAATCGCTAAACCAACTCCGAGAGGTTATTGACCACGCCGGAGCATGTTCAACCTGACCACGAGGGTTTGTTTCCTGCGAGCAAACGAAGAACAAGCAAGAAACTGAGATTGCAATTTGGTTATTGCGAATATAAGATGAAAGCTTTATTGATCAAGGTGGGGTTCTGTGACGCCTTTGTCTGGCCGTTAAACACAAACGAAGTACGCGAAGTTGCAGCTATGGCGAACTTTTAATCTAAACAAAACCCAAAGTCTAAACGATGCCCTAAGGGCTGTATATATGGAGGAAGAGGGGGGAATTTCGTGACCCTTGGTGGAGGGGTCCGAAATCAACCCTATCTCTTGTTTCCCCACACATACGGACTCTAAAAATAGCCTATACTTATGTATTTCGAAATTACATGGGCCTGGCCCAATAATAAGGTGACGCAGCACCTATAATAGCCTCGGGACGAAATTTATGAAGTGCCATCTTGTATATTTCGTCCAAGGCTTCATGCACCCATTATGGTGGCTTCAAAGTCCTGAAATCATCACTTGTAACTCCGTTCTTGTTCCCCTTGCGCATGCCATCATCTCCATGCTTGTTCTTAATCCAATGTTCATCCTTCTCCAAGCTAGGCCCTTCATTTGTAAGCAAAACAAATGTATCCAATTTGGGCAGCATCATATTCTCATGAACATTAGAATCATTACCAAGAAACGAAAGTACCTGGTAATTTAGTTGGCGTGCACGAGCTCTAGTAATTGGTCCAGTATTTATAGCAGCAGGGGCTGTGGGTGTAACAATTGTATTGATGTCCTCATCATCCTCCCCTTCTTGAAATAAATTCGCCATCGACGGAAGTTCATCTTCCTCACCCAAATAAGGCTTCAAATCTGCAATGTTAAAAGTGGGACTAACCCCAAAGTCTGCAGGCAGCTCAAGTTTATATGCATTATCATTTATTTTCTCTAACACCTTAAAGGGACCATCAGCACGTGGCATTACCTTTGATTTGCGCAAATCCGGAAATCTATCCTTACGCAAATGTAACCAAACAAGATCTCCAGGTGCAAACACAACATGTTTTCTACCCTTATCTCCAGCAAGTTTATATTTAGCATTCATACGCTCAATGTTTTCCTTAGTTAACTCATGCATTTTTAAAATCAATTCAGCACGTTGTTTAGCTCAAAATTAACCTTCTCCGAAGATGGAAGAGGCAACAAATCAATAGGTGCACGAGGTAGGAAACCATACACAACTTCAAAAGGGCACATCTTAGTAGTAGAATGCAATGAACGATTATAAGCAAATTCAATATGAGGCAAGCATTCCTCCCACATTTTCTTATTACTCTTCAAAACAGCCCTAAGCATAGTAGACAATGTTCTATTGACTACTTCAGTTTGTCCATCAGTTTGGGGGTGACAAGTAGTACTAAAAAGCAGTTTAGTCCCCAACTTAGCCCATAAACATCTCCAAAAGTGGCTAAGAAATTTAGTATCACGATCTGAAACAATAGTATTTGGCACACCATGCAAGCGAATAATTTCACGAAAGAACAAATCAGCAACATTAACAGCATCATCGCTTTTATGACATGGTATAAAGTGTGCCATTTTCGAGAATCTATCCACGACAACAAATATGCTATCCCTCCCCTTCTTTGTTCGAGGTAAACCTAAAACAAAGTCCATAGATATATCCTCCCAAGGAACACTAGGTACAGGCAAAGGCATATATAAACCATGAGGATTGAGTCGTGACTTAGCTTTTTGACATGTAGTGCAGCGAGCAATAAAACGCTCAACATCCGTCTCATCTTTGGCCAAAAGAAATGTGTAGCAAGTACGTCCTCCGTCTTCTTCACGCCAAAGTGTCCCATTAATCCTCCTCCGTGCGCCTCCTGCAACAACAAAAGACGAACGGAGCTAGCTAGAATGCATAGCTTGTTAGCACAAAACACAAATCCATCGTTAACGACGAACTTGTTCCACATTCTTCGTTCTTTACAATTCTGCATTACATCTTTAAAATCAGGATCATGCACATATTGATCTTTGATGGCCTCCAAACCAAATATTTTGAAGTCAAGTTGTGAAAGCATAGTATAGCGGCGAGACAATGCATCAGCAATAACATTTTCTTTTCCCTTCTTGTGTTTAATGACATAAGGAAAAGTCTCAATGAATTCAACCCATTTAGCATGTCTACGATTCAGTTTAGCTTGACTTTTAATATGTTTCAAAGATTCATGATCAGAATGTATAACAAATTCTTTGGGCCATAAATAATGTTGCCATGTTTCTAAAGTCCGAACAAGAGCATATAATTCTTTATCATAAGTAGAATAATTCAGACTAGGCCCACTCAATTTTTCAGAAAAGTATGCAACAGGTTTGCCATCTTGTAATAACACACCGCCTAATCCAATTCCACTAGCATCACATTCAAGCTCAAAAGTCTTATTAAAATCAGGAAGTTGGAGTAAAG
>NW_021173395.1:0-1059 GCF_002162155.2 Triticum dicoccoides
GGTGGGTTGTTGTTGTTGTTCTGCTGATTCTGAACTAACATCTGCATCAATTGATTCTGCTGCTGGATCAACTGAGTGAGCTCTGGTGGAAATCCATTGTCACGTCTCGGAGGCATCTGATGGGTTTAGAAAAGAAGAGAATTTTAGAATAGAATGAGGTCTAAGGGGAATCACTACCCAAATGCACATGAGCAAAAGCACACAAAATCACTCCATTCAATCAAACAAGGCTTACAACGATCTATCTATCGCAAGTGCGTGTACTATAATGTTTACATGGGGGAAATACTACTAATATGTGGGGGACTTCTAGAAATTTGAACCGGTGGAAGATTCCATGATGTCTGCTCCAGCTTCGTCTTCAAAATCGGGTTCACTTGGATCCGAATCGGTGTCGTCGAGGATGATGTAGTCGTCTGGACATGTGACGTACTTGTCTTCATTCTTGAGCTCCAATTTCTTCTTGAGTTCTTCAATCTCATACTTAAGATCGTTATTGTGCCTTATGACAGCTACGATCTCGTCCATGTAGTCCTTGCGTAGATTCTTCATCTCTCCTTCTAGCTCGATGATCCTTGCCTTCGCATTCTTCAACTCTACCATATCATTGCACATCTGGTTCTCATGGCGTCGAATGTGCTGGTTTAACTCCTGGATAAAAGCTGCAATGGATCTATCCTTCTTGGGGCTGACTATGTCCCATTTGTCGTCTCGGCGTCCGCAAATCTGGTAGGTGGTGTCCTTGAGGTCTTCTTGATAAACTTCTCCAATGCGTCCCATGGTGATGTGAGCTGCCATGCTCTTTCCCAGACTCCAAGTTGGTGCACTGAAAATACTATCTATGGGCTTCGTGATTGGCGCGAATGTTCTTCCCGGAACGTGAGCGTGAATCTTCCAGCGCTCCTCTTCAGGCAGAGTGGCGTTGAAAGTCCCGGTGAAACTTGGTAGTCCAATGTTCAGGTACTTGGTAACTTCCTTCAAGTGAAATCCAAATGGTGTGCCTTCATCCGGTTGGGTGTACTTGATCTTCGCGTCCTTCATCCTAAAGAGTAGAATAGA
>NW_021173396.1:0-1245 GCF_002162155.2 Triticum dicoccoides
GGATCGTACTCGGTGCCGGCTGGCTCGCACCCTTCTTAGTCTTTCTTTTGCGTGCCTTCTTCTTCTCCTGTAATGGGACCGAGTTCTGCTCACAGACCGCCTTCTTGAGTGTGTTGGGGCTGATAATATTTCGCACCTCGCCTATCTGAGGCTCGGTGAAGTCGGCAGCTGGAGGCGTCTCCTGAGAGCTGAACGCCAGACGGCGCCTGTTGCAACTTGGCTTCTCCGCGGTACGAGCTAGATCGCACACGTCTTTTGTTGGGTTTGGTTCTTGAGAAGGAGGCCCCATGAAGTCGCCATCGTACCCATGCTCGGCAAAGTACTGATCGACGTTGCCAAATGTATCATCGTCGTCGTCGTCGTCGTTCTGATCCTGTGCCATATGCATGTTTGGATCCAGTGGCATAGGGATGTCCGGCACCGTTACGGCGGTCTTGCCATGGGGCGACTTGGCGCCGGCACGACTGGCGGTGTTGTCTTTGGGGTGGTGTCCCCCGCCCCCAAACGAATCTGGCTCTTCGGCCAAAGCAGGGGCCAGCTCAGGCAGGCGCTGAGGGTCATCACGTCATCATCGTCGGCCCCGACGGGTCGAATCGGAGGTAACAAGTCGTCGCAGCCTGGCAGCACCTGAACCAGTTGAACCCTAAACAAGTTGGGTGGCATCTGGGTACTGTGGAACAAGGGGTTGCCCGGTTGAACGATTTTGCCCTTGGCGACATCGACCAACTCGTGGTTCACGAAGTGGAGGAGAGTGCACGGAACGTCGGCGGCGCCCTGCGAAAACATGTAGGGCGTCAGGGATGCCCAGTCAAAGGCAAGGAGATGAAGTCCTCGGCCGAGAGAGGCTTAATTAGTTACCGTGATGATGGCGTCGAGCTCGGCTAATGTCGAGGCACCGCCAACGGCGGGCGTGCAGTTGACGGAGCGGCCGCTTGCTGAAGAGGTGCCGGCCGGCGTACACCCGGGTGCATTAAGCTCCCGTGCCGGCGTCGGAGACACCAATGCCGCCTCCGCCGGAGGCACCAATGGCCCCGCCATCGCATTATGCGAGTTGCTGGCCGTGAAGCTAGGAATCGGGGGCGGCCCCTGTTGGCCGCCCGCAATCCACGCACTCAACCCCGAGATCAAGGTAGGCACAAGGGCGGTGATCGTCTCTCCGAGTCGTTGTTCCACTTGCTCTTGGACAATCTCCGGAATCCGCGCCACCTGTGCCTTGAGTTCTTGAACCTCTCGCGCCTGGCTTTC
>NW_021173397.1:0-1866 GCF_002162155.2 Triticum dicoccoides
CCAAGAAGGTCCCCAAGATCAACACCAAGGGTGCTGAGGAGTCGTCTGCTCCGACAAGCCCTAGGGTTCGTTCCGTTGAAGCAGACGCTCCCGACAAGTTTTGCTCCGGCAAGCTTGCCGGGGAACATCAAGCTCCGGCTGAGCCGCAGGTTCTCGCCGTAGAAGCGGATGTTCCCGCAGCAGCATATGTGCCTTTAGTCCTTGTTGTCGAGCCGCAAGCTCTAGCATGGGCACAGCAGATTGTCCGTTTCCTTCAGACAGGAGAACTTCCCGAAGAGCAAGAAGAAGCGGAAAGAGTAGCCCGGCAGTCAAGTATGTACCAGTTTGTCGACAACACACTGTACAAAAGAAGATTCAACGGTGTGAAATTGAAGTGTATTCACCGGGAAGATGGACAGAAGCTGTTGGCAGAGATACATGGAGGTATATGTGGTCACCACATTGGCGCAAGAGTGCTTGCCGGCAAAGCATTCCGGCAAGGTTTCTTTTGGCCGACAGCCCTCCAGGATGCAACTGCACAAGTAACCAAGTGTGAAGCGTGCCAGTTCCATTCCAAGCAGATACACCAGCCAACTCAAGCTCTCCAGACGATACCTTTATCCTGCCCATTTTCGGTCTGGGGGCTCGACATCCTTGACCCCTTTCCCCGAGCTGTTGGGGGCTTTGAGTACTTGTACGTTGCAATCGACAAGTTCACAAAGTGGCCGGAAGTGGAAGCAGTGAGGAAGGTGACAGCACAGTCAGCAGTCAAGTTCTTCAGGTCGATTGTTTGCCGTTTCCGGGTCCCTAACAGGATCATCACCGACAACGGCACGCAATTCACGAGCCGCACCTTCATGCAGTACGTCCAAGATCTTGGCGCCAAGGTCTGCTTCGCTTCTGTTGCTCACCCGAGAAGCAACGGTCAAGCGGAGAGAGCAAATGCTGAAGTGCTGCGCGGGCTCAAGACCAGGACGTTCGACAGGCTGCGCAAGTGCGGAAAAAACTGGATTGAGGAGCTGCCGGTGGTTCTTTGGTCGATCAGGATGACGCCAAATCGAGCCACTGGTCAGACACCTTTCGCTCTAGTCTATGGGGCGGAGGCAGTTCTCCCCACGGAACTCGTATACGGGTCGCCTCGAGTACTCGCTTATGATGAGCTTGACCAAGAGCAGCTGCGACAAGATGACGCGCTGCTCCTTGAGGAAGACCGTCTCCAGGCTGCTGTACGAGCTGCTCGATACCAGCAAGCTTTGCGCCGCTACCATAGCCACAAAGTTAATGCCAGGAGTCTCGAGGAAGGCGACCTTGTTCTTCGGCGCGTTCAGTCCGCCAAGAATTCCAACAAGTTGACACCGAAGGTGGGAAGGCCCTTACCGGGTGAAACGAGTCACTAGGCCTGGCGCTGTCCGCCTTGAGACCAAAGATGGCTTTCCGGTGAGCAACTCCTGGAACATTGAGCATCTTCGTAAGTTTTACCCGTAAGGCGCGGTTGTCGGAACCTGTTCCGGCAACCACCTTTTGTACAAGTCTTGCCGCTGTTGCATGTAATCCTTTGTACAAAGCCGAGCGCAGACTCCGTGCATAAATAAAGCTCATGTGCTCCGCACATCTTGTCAATTTCATGCTTTCTATTTTTTGCATGTGTTATCTGACACTTTGTGCAGCACCTAACCCCGGTAAGCAATAACGAGCCTTAAGGCTCCATATCTTTATTTTCTCTTCTCTCTTTTTCTCAAAGAAAAGGAAGGTTCCCTCGCCCACAAGTTTGCCGGGGGGAAGGAGGAGATAATGGTGTGGACTAGGCGTCGTTCAAGAAAGTGTCACCTTGCCGGGACGCAGACGACAGAAAAGCTAAGTTGCCAAAGTTTGAGCAATCAGTTTTAA